>NC_056583.1:18052350-18355350 GCF_018340385.1 Cyprinus carpio
GCTGGGTATGAGTTGAAAATTTAAATTGAAATAAAATCAGCCAGTTAACAAACTCAGATTCTTTTCTGATTAAAAAGGCTCATTAATTAGAGTGGCTCTATGTTTGTGCATTTATAAAACTATTTTTACATCACTCAGAACAGAGCAGTAATGATTTGTTCGTTGATGAATCATTGTATTTGAACAAATCTTTTGAAAGAGTCATTCTCGTTTACTCAGTGAAGTCTCCCCTTTGCCACTCACAATAAATGACACTCACAGCTGGATGCATAACTTGCAGAAAAGATCACTGCTAACAATAAAATTAAACCTGAAATAAAGTAAATAAATTAATCCTTAATAGTTCATTGCAACAGCACAAAATAATATACCAAATTGAAAATGAGACTGAAGACATAAATTATTACTATTTATGTTTTATTCACATATCTTTATTTCCTATCATCTGTGTGTTGTTGTTAATGTTGTATCTGTGTCCTGAAAGCTTCTGTTACCAGAACAAATTCCTTGTATGTGCTTGTATGTACTTGGCAATAAAGCTCTTTCTGAATCTGATTTTAGTGAACAGATTCAAAAGATTCGAGTCACTGGGATGATTCAAAATCCCCACTAATCTTCGCGTTATTCCCCGATGTCGATGCCCTTTTAAACAAAGCCCCGCCTCGTTTCTCGAAGCCCCTCCTTTCGGCATGTCAAAGCGGCGAGGAGTCACGTGATTGGCGGAGTGGCCGTTGGGAGGGGAGGAGCGACTGTGGAGCTCTGTGTGTATTGAAACTCTCTTTTCTGTCCCTGCATTCCAACCCTGATCAAAGCCTGAACGAGAGAAGAGGGGGAAAAAACGATAAATTATACCATGGTGAGATCGGCCCGTTTTGAGGATCGACCCATGGATGCACGCCCTCAGGAATCGGCCACGATAGGACTCGGAAGCAGCGAAGAAACACACGCCTGTAATCCACTTTTGATTTCTTTTAAGCACTAAAGCGGGAGAGGCTTGATGGGGGCCAGAGACGGTTTCTTTTTCATTTTTAAAGAGGGACGCAAGATGGCAGATGACAGACTCCAATAGCGAGAACCACTCCGTTTCGCTTTAAAATATGTTTATTTTTAGAGGTGTAACGTATCGGAGTAAGACTTCGTCTTTTCTCGCCTGAAGAGATCAAAGTGAAGGCACTAGGCAGGCCAGTTTTCTCTATACTCGGTTACATACCAGTGTATGTTCTCTCTATGTTCCTTTGTTATAATAAGGGGAAGTCTAGTATGCGCGTAGTCTACATATATGTGTAAGAATTAACCGATTGGTCTGGTTAAGATCGTTGTTTTCTATGAAATTCAGATTTGTAAGACGCTACGGGGGATGTGCGCTAAGAGTAAGTTACGTTATTTTAATATAAAGTGTAACGCACGTCTGTACGGAGAGCTAGCAGATCCATTATAATCCTTTTTTGGAAATAAAATCCATGGCATTGTGATGCGATGTCAAAATAGCAGCGGACAAAAACAACAAAAGCCTGCTCGTGAGAATACTAATTTACTTTCAACAGTTTTTATTTAGTCACTTGCTCGAGGCTGTTCGCGAAAAACGGCCTGTTTAACGTTACCTAGTAAACGAGGAGCTGTCAGACTAGATAGATTATTCATAGAAACCTAACTAGTGGGCGCAGGACTCGGCCACACGTGTAGAATATGAACTAGTGTGTTGGCATTTAAAGTCACAAGACAGAAAAGTCTACTTTAGTGGTGTGGCAACACAAAATTCTCGCGACGCCTACAGTTGACAAGAACGAAGTGGGTGGTGTAATGATGTTGCCTTGAGCTAAAGTGTGCTCAAAGTATACTCTTCTGGAGTATTCACACTCTCGTTGGCACAGAGTTGAGGTTTGTGGGATAAAACAAGGTCCTTGTGGTTCCCACTCCACCCAGTATCAACAGAGGAGCACCTATTTTATACAGTTTTTACCTTGACTTGTCAGCCATTAAAGATGGCTGAGAGCTGGAAGAACTGTCTGGAAGAGGAGCTCATATGCCCTATTTGTTTGAACGTCTTCTCGGAGCCGGTTCAGCTTCCCTGCAAACACAACTTCTGCCGTATGTGTATCAATGAGGCCTGGTCTAAAGACACAGGAATGGTTCGCTGTCCCGAATGCAACCATGCCTACAGCCAAAAACCAGCTCTGGAGAAGAACCACAAACTGTCCAACATTGTGGAGAAGTTTAACGCGTTAAACGTTGAGAAGACTCCTGCAGTCTTGCACTGCATTCTGTGCCGGCGCGGCCCTCCGCTTCAAGCCCAGAAGGTTTGCCTCAGGTGCAATGCGCCCTGCTGCCATTCCCACGTGCAGACCCATCTCCAGCAACCCTCTTCCAACGCTGGACACTTACTGGTGGACGCCGAGGACGTGCGGGCCTGGAGCTGTCCACAGCACGACGAATACAGACTATATCATTGTGAAACCGAGCATGTGGCCGTCTGCCAGTACTGCTGCTTCTCCAGATGTGCTACCAACCACGGCCACGCGGTGTGTGATATAGAAGTCAGACGTAACGATATCAGAGTAAGTGGCCTCAAGTTCTTGTGTTACTTCCCACGCTATGTTCTACATTGTTGTTTTGCCTCCAGCTAAAGTTAGTGGTTCACTTCTGGATTTGGCGGAGATGACAACGAGGTTTATCGACGTAGTTGCAAACTATTCTGTCCCCTTCCCCCTTTTTTTCTTCCATTTGAATGATAAACAATTGGGTAGAGCTGCAAACAATACCGAAGCTCTCCTTTGGGCTTATCTTCCCAGCACAGGTGCATCCTTGCGTGGCGTTTTGGGGAGGGGGAGGACTGCGACTGGAGAATTTAATGATGAGTCTTATTTTCTGTGGCACAGATGAGGGAAAAGGCCAGATTTGGATTTAATTTACCCTTAACAACCCCTTGCTTTTTCTAGGCTTGCTGCAACAAAACAACCTGTATTTTCTTGCTTTAAATAATCAGCATTGCACAATGCTCTTGAAGATGCTTCTATATGCTTTTCATAAACCTAAATAAAACTCACAGCCAGAATGGGGTTTTAAACTCAGATATTATATTTGCTTCAAATATCTCAAAACAAATCTCTTTAGTAAGTACAGGATGTGACTAGGAGTTACGTATGATGCTCTTTTCCCTTTACAGTAGCTTTAGGTTTGTATGAAGTAAAGCAGTGTGCCTCCACTTTGATTCATGTGCATGCTATCAGCATAATTTCCATTTCTGTTGATTATAGAAATCATGTGCCATCAGTTATCCCAAGCATTTCTGTGACAGGACATGCTAGCAATGACCAATCAATCTACAAAATGAACCCTTGTTGCGTTGTAGCCCAAGCTATTTGAAACTGAAACGTTTGGGATGTTTTGGGATTTCCAGAGTTGTTTTTCACAGGTAGTCCTTGTTTGTGAATGTTAAGTTTACCGTCTTTGATTCACATTCACTTCCACATTCATCTGCTACAAGGCAAAATGGGTCTGTCTGAGGCTGTAGCTCAGGGCAATGTTGCTATTGCCTTGTTCACTCTGACCTTGGCGGAAGAGACGCTGGTTTGAAATGACAGTGATTTTGAGCACCCTACCCCCATACCCCCTTGAGAGAGGTCCGTCCTGGATGGCAAGCCAGCACCGCTGCCATGAGGTATTAGGTTCCACCCTCCAGGCTTCTGCCGGCAGCCCGATCTCATCAGTCACTACAATTAGGCCATGGTCTCAGATGCTAGAGCTTCAAAGACATTCTCTGTCTCCATGCGGTTTTCAGCTTCTTGACCTTTCTTCTGTTCCTGATTGTTGATGTAGATAAACACCCATTTAATCTGTAAAGGAGTAGATGGTTTAGAACTTGTTTTTAGAAACCAAACACACATTGTTGGCCATTGTGATGGACATCGCCAAATTCACAGTATTTCACCACAGATTAAAGAAATAGTTCACCCCAAATTAAAATTATCATTTATTCACCCTCATGTAATTTCGTTCTTCTGCAGAACAGAAAGAAGAACCTTCTTTGCTTTACAATGAAAGTCAGTAGGGTCCAAAACAACACTGGACTCAACTGACTTTCATTGTGTGGACAAAAACACATTAAGACGTTTATGTTTTCATACAGTAACTGAGGACCAGATTTCTATTTTCGGTGAACTATCCCTTTAAATTACCACAGTAAGTGACTTAATAGGGGGAAATGGCTCCATATGGTTTTAAATTATGTACCACCGCTGTAAAAATATATGCAAGATAGATCTCCTGCTGTGCTAAAATGAATATTTCACATCATACTGTAAACATGTGTAATTTTTGGTAGTGTAGAGAGGTTAGTGTACTCTGTATAAGTCACTGCCAAATCCAATTCCTTGGATCCAAATCTTGGTTAATGGAAGAAAATCGGTTGATGCACAGACGAGATACATGAAAACAAGTCCGTTTACCTAGTACCATGTGATTGTGGATCCAATTTGTCATGCGCTCAACAAACAAAATCTGTTGAAAGGAAAAGGTTTGGCTGCACGTATCATCAGCAGTGATTGATGTAGTTCATTTTGCACAGAGGGTACAGTCAGCTGTTATAAGCGTCTGTCACACGGTGTGATTGAAGATCATTAGTTTGCAGCGCATCCCTCTCTGGGTCTTGCGTTTGTCCTGTACTGCTGCATTCTGAAGACTGACATTGATTCCCTTTGTTTTTTTACTCTTTGTTGCTAAGATGAATCAGAATTATATAATAGCATTACTCTCGAGTGTGAAGAAAAATACCAAAATTGATTTCTTTGCTTCTACGAGAATACCTGTTTTGTTTAGGCTTTCATCCCCTTGTGAGGTTATTAAAATTTGACGTCACGCTACTGAATTAGACATGCCCCCAGTCAACTTTGGCATGCGAGCCCTGTTTTTCGCCTGTAAGCTTTTGAGCATAAAGTGGCTTGATGTGGTTGAGGTTTGTCCTCTTTCTACAGGAAGCAGTTTTATCTTTGAGCTAGCCTGCATTCATTACGGAGCTTTGCTCCAAAATACACACTCACAGGGTCAACGCGATTTGTCTTTGCCTTGGACGCAGACAAAGACAAAATGGGGAAAGACGGTGTGAAATGAGCCTTCCTTCTTTCTCTTTGCTCTCCTCTATGCTGTCTTTCCTTCTCCTCCTCCTTTTTCCTCCCCCATATTCCCCTCTGAATATACAGATATGAAAAAAAGAGCTTTGTTGCCATGACAGCACCCCCACCTTCTTTTTGGTGACTGCCTCTCGCACAAGGCATTTGTTTAATTAAAACTAATTTGGTTTGTTCCTAAGGTGCCACTGAACTTTGTCAGGCGTCGCGAGTCGTTTGTTGATTGTGTTTTTTCCCTTTGTTCGCCATTGAATATGAAAGGAAAATAATTGAAATTCCTCTTCAGCCACCAGGCCTTCTCTGTGGGGCCTTGACAATTGCATTCATTGAAAAGAACGGAACAGGAAGTTAGCAAAGTTACATTTGTGCCATCACAACAGAATCGACTTTTTATCTTTTTGTCTTAGTGCTGCATTCTCATATTCTTTATGTAGTTTTAGAAAGAAAAGAATATGCTAGTTAACCAGAATACTAGATTGTTCATTTGTTATGTCATTGTCTAGCAATAAAATAAGCCTGAAAATTATTTTCTAGTATCAAGAATTCTTAGCTTATGGTTCAAACTGAATTTATATTACAGCATTAGTAATGTAGAACACAGATCATGTCTTCTTTTATGAATATTTTGTATATAGCTTGAAATCTACTCATTGTCATTTATATATGATCTTTGTGCTGAGCTAAATATTAAGGAATTATTCATTTTACTGGTTATATATAATTAAGCAACATTGTGATTTATTAAATACCCATCAAGTTTTCTTAAAAACATAACATTGCAGTAGTTTTGTGATTCTTTTTTTTCTTTTTCAGTATGATTTTAATGTTTTTAATAGTGTCTCTGGTTAAAATCAAACGATTGACAAGATTTTGTAAGTTTTTTTTTTTTTTTATTGTCAGTGACTTTATTATAAATTATACTTTGTTGTTTCAAACTGTGTTGTTATTCTGAAGCATACAAATTAAACTGATTAAATATCATTCTTCCTAGTATTCAGTTCTCATGAAACCCACATTTCATGCACTAATTTATTATTATACAGTGTCATGCACATAGAGGAATTTCCTTTGTTCTGAAAGCCATGAACATTTTCACCAAAGTGCCATTCCCACTCCACCTCAGGTCATGTAATTTCATAATATTCTGAAAATGACTGTGGTGGAAATGACATTTTTAAAGTGAGGAATAAAATTGGCTTGGGTAATTTCATAGCCAGCATTTTATGTCCAAAATATACAAATCATTTTTACGCATTTTGCATAATTGTATACAACTTGCATTGCAGATTGGAAAAGACATAGAAAAAATATTCTGCTCACAAGTTTCATTTGCATTTTTTTTCCCTTCCTCCATACATTTCTTATTTCATCTCAAGCATGGTCTTCACTGACAATATTCTTTAAAAACTAGTAGCAGTTTGTGGCGAAATGGTTGATTCTGGTGGAAAATGGTTTATGATTATTTTGGTTGTTTGTTTTTTAATGTAATAGTTCACATTTCTCTTATCAGCCGATTCTGATCATCTCAATATGGCCAGATATAGTCAAATCAAAACAGTATTGCCCTAATCATATCTTTTTGTGTTTCAGCAAATGCTGATCAAACAGCAGGATCGAATTGAAGACCGGGTTCAGGACATAGAAGAGCAGCTCTACAAATTAGAATCTGACAAATGTCTCATGGAAGTAAGTGTGAAATGTTCATGCTGTACACTGACTAAATCACATCACTATTAACAGAACAACTGCATCCTTTGCTTTGTGAGCTTTAAACACTTAGCTTTTTAAACCAGGGCACTCTTCCTATTACTGTGATTAATGACCACATTAGTACATTCGTACAGGTTTGAGATAAAGGTTATGCCTAGTTCTTGTACCATAACAAATTCACTTCCTTTGGCTCTTCCTAATCATCCACATCAGATGCAGTCTCTGCTTAACCCCCATTGTTAAGACAGAACAAGACTTGCATAATAAGTAATGGTTTTGTACCGATCTGTGGAACCTCAGGACAAAGTGCAGCACCTGAAGGAGGAGGTGCAGCTGCAGTATCAGAAAATGCAGCAGCTCTTGGAGGAGGACCTGGGGAAGACCCTGGAGGTCCTGGATAAAGCCCATTCCAAGTTCTGCCAGGAGAACTCTGTGCAGGCCCTGCAGCTTCACCAGAAACAGCAAGAGGCTAAGAAACTGCTCAGCTCCATCCAGATGGTTTTCGATAAGGCAGAGGAAATCAGTTTTATGAAGGTGACCTGACTTTTATTGCTGTTGTCAAAACTACACAGCATGTGTTTGTTATAAATGGTGACATTTAGCCGTGTTTTAAAGTGCTTTTGCATTTTGTTATGGTGCGGATGATGAAGAGTAATTTTCTGCCCGGCTGTTATGAGTGAACTCCGATTTATTGTGGGCCATGACAGTGTAATAGTATACAAAGATTCCAGAAAATGATTGTTTTTGGCCCCATGTAGAATAGGCATCCATTTTTCATGTGCTGGATACACTTCTCTGAAATTCAGGAAATATGAAGTATGAAAATTATTTATTTATTAGGTTTGGTTTGGTTTTTTAGATTTATGGATGTAAAGTCAGACTCAGCTATTTGTTAATATTGACTAAACTATTTGATTTTATGATATTCATCAGCGAGGAGGGAACAAATACTGGTTAGCATAACTGCTAATTGTATAGCAGAGAGGAGGAGTCCACTTTGTCAGCATTCTGCTGCAGACATGCATGTTCCACATGCGTCTCTTATCATCTTGTCCTTGAATTGCTTTTGTATTCACTGCAGTCTTATTTTAGCTATTCAATTGACTTGCAAAAAATCAGTTCTGGAATTGTTTTGCTTAATTTGGAGTGCCACAAGCCACATAACAACTTTGTTATGCAAAGCCCCCACACAACACTGGTGGGTGGAGCCTGCTTGCTGTCTGTGTCTATATTTATGTCATTTTTTATTACCACTATAAAGAAATAAAGTTCTGATGCTGGTACACAGACAATTCCCATATATATATTTATCCCAGAAAGTCTTTTTATGCCAGGTGTAAATAATGACAGAAACTATTGGCACTTTATATATCATATCATAATCATAATCATATTGGCCTGGTTTCACAGACAGGGGTTAGGTTAAGACAGGATTAGGCCATAGTTCAATTAGGACATTTAAGTATCTTTTATAAATGTGTCTTATAAAGTACACATGCATGTCTTAAGACAAAAAAATGGCACTGACATTTTATGATCAGTCAGTGCAAGTTTCTTTCAGTTAAAACGGCCCAAAGTATTATTAGAAATAATATAAAGCATTATTTGCACCTTATCTAGTAAAATTTACTATTATAATAGCATTTTTTGTATTTTATTTTTAAACATTTTACCTTTTATAAATAGAGACGGTGAGCATGGGCATAAGAAACAATGGGGAGAAATGCCTGTGTGAAAATACATTCCAGGCTTATTCTTTGATATTTACTTTTTTTTTTTGATGTATTTTGTGTGCAGGGACCCTGTTATTGAAATGATATATAATATTCTTTTTTTTTTTTTTTTTTTTTAGAACACAAAATCTGTGAAAATACTAATGGACAGGTGAGTCACTGCAGAGTTTTCATACATTAACCATTATCATAAGGTTTATTAGTCATCATTCCTATTTTGTGATTGTGTTAAGTGTAACCATTAACTTGCATGGTTAATTTTTTGGACTTTAGGTCTCAGCCGTATGTGGGCAGCACATTGTCACCATACAAAGTGGGCAGCCTCAACTCCAAACTCTTTCTGTCTGAAATCTCTAAAAGAGAGAAGAACCTCTGCAAGATGCTGGAAGGTATGCATTAAAAAATACATATATTCAAGTATTAATTATATTAAACCTTCTGATGTTGCATCCAGCTGCTCTTTTTTTATTTCCAGCTCCGTTCAGTGCTCCTGCAAACTTTTTCCAGAGTATTCCTGCGTATCTGTGCGAGAAGCGCAGGCATTCTGTGGCGTTCCCTGAAGGCAGCGGCAGCACCCGAGCGGGCGCTAGCTTCATGGACTCTTCCTCCTCATCAGGCCCTGTGGCTGCCAAGCAGCCGTGCCTGAGTCTCACTCAGGGCTCTGCCCCAGGCGAAGGTCAGTCCTCCCAGCAAGCTCTAGGGCCGTGTGGCTCCACCCAACACGTAGGAAGCAGCAGCTCAGCCTCCGGCTCTCAACCCTTACCACACTCTGCCTCGGTATTCCCGCATTCCCATTACCCAAACGGCAGCTCTTCCCAGCTGTCCCAGTATGGAGCGCGGAAGATCTTGATGTGCACAGTCGATAACTGTTACTGCTCAGGGGTGCCCTCTGTGTCCAATCACCGCGGACATCCTCCCTACCCTCGCTCCAGCTCCTTCCCCTGGCCAGTGAGCTCGCAGGAGTACTCCCACGCCCCCCTGCCCTCGGCCCCGGCCATGTCCCAGTCTCTCCAGAGCCTGTCCATGCGTGACTGGATCGACGCCTCTCAGTCGCACAGGCACGCTGACTTCTACAGCCTCTACGGCCAGTCTTCCACCAAGCATTACGTCACCAGTTAACCCCTGCTCCAGTGACTGCTGCCAGTCACCAAATGGGACGTCTTTTACCGCTGAGAGATGTCTTAAAGAGATGCATGTGGGGCATTTTTGTACTCAATCATTTAGAATTAACTCGGATGAACTCGGAAGTCCGAGAGCAGTGGAAAAAGAAAGTTAATATCACAAAGTCAAGCATAGCTTTGCACATTATTTAGGCACTAATGGTGTTGTAATTATGTACAATGAACTCAAGTTGCTCTTCTAAAAATAACACTCAAAGTTTGCAAGAGATGCAGAAATGATGGAGGATGCTGTCTTTTGTCGAATCATCAATAATGTTGCACTTTCTTTGTAAGATCCAAATTTTCGCAATTACTGTTGACTCGTCAGGGGAAACGATGGAAGTCAGCAGTAAAACCATTAAGTCAGCTCTTAATGAAACTTAAGGCAATTTACCGTTGAGAGAATTGTAGCCCACAAAGTTTTATAAACTTCAAATGGTTGTCGTTTGTGCAAAAACTCTGTATAGTTTCCCAACCTTCCATATTTCAGCTTTCATTTTAAGTCTGTGGTCTTTTTATTCATCACAAATAGCACAAGCACATGTTAATTTTAACCATTCTTAACTGTTTTTTAACCAACCCGGAAATTGGAACAGCACAACATTGTCATCGCCGCCATTGTTCGCTTGACCTTCCCTACTGAATGCAGCTTTTTCATGGAAATGCCCTTCACCTTGGTTCACAGTCCTCTTCTTAGGCTTCCAAAGTAACAGAGAACGCGCCTCCACCCACAACCTTCAATCTGGTCCCCATCCAGACGGCGCTGTGTCTCTCTCACGCCCTTCAAAGCCACAGAAACGTTCCCCTTTACATCCTGTATGTTAAACGCAGGATGCATTGGTTTCGCATTCTTTCGTTTACCCATGGCCTCTCATTATATCTGACTCAACAGTGGCTTAAGCGCAAACGTGTCAGCCGAAGACGAAATGGCCTGTGTTCAGAGGGTCATGGTGCACTTGATGCCTCTGCATTTACTGTCAATGCTGTAATTGTTCTTCCTTGTGTTTCATGCCGTTTCCGGCTCCAAGCAACGGAGCCTCTGGCTTCCTGTTTGTTACTGAGTGCATGTGGAAAAGTTTATGAGCACTCGTAAAAAAATAATAAAACTGTTAGCAGTTATAAAATAACTTTTGAAACAGGGAATTAAGTTTTTTTTTTTTTTTTTTTTTTTTTGATCTACTTAAGAGAAACATTGACCAATGAACGTTACGAAACTAACTGAATACTTGGGATAAAATGGAGGGATTTTCTGTTGTAAATATTTTGTGAAATGAAAAAGACTTGTAATTTGGAAAGATCCTTGTTCAAATAAATGCTAATTTCAAGTTTAAGAAGTTCTTTTTCCACAGTTTCTTTGTTTTTGTGCTGTATGATGAATCTTAACCTTAAGTTTTTTTATGTGTGTTGCAGATTAAAAAAAGATTGTATTGCTAACATTACTATTATAACACTTAATTTCTATCTGTGTAAATCAAAATATACACATAAATGCTTCCAGCCTAGACCAGACTTAAGAAATGCTGTTAACATGTAAATGAATTTGAGAAATGTGCTCTATTTTCGCTTTTATATTTCAGAAAGACCGTGAAGCCATTTTCAATGCACAAAGGTTGTGTTGGAAAAGACCAAGGTGGTTAAATCTAAAACCCATCAAACAAAATGAAATCGAAAACACGCAAATTAGTCAAAGTCAAAATGCCCTTTGCCTCAGTTTATTGATTTCTAGACAAGAAATTTAGGTCATCAGTGGTTAGATTTGAATTGTTTTCATCTCTAAACTGACAGCGACCCATTCACTTTTGATGTGACTAACATACCAAAACTACAGCACTTCCAAGAGCCATTTTAAATATATTTTTCTCCTTTTAAATATTCTGCTGAATGTGAGGTTTTATGCATATAAGGATTCACTAGCTTTAGCATAATGTAGACACAGCCACCTGTCAGTGTGTCTGCAAAATTGGAGACAAATAGTGGGTGTGATCTGCATATGCTGACATTTGCTGTTTCTGCTAAGCCAATGGAAATAATTAATGTATATGCAACTGAAAAAAATGAAGAGAACCAAAGATTTATTAACAATCTGTGTGACTAAATCTGAGTGATCTGAATCGGATGCCTGCCTCTCACATGTGGCTACATGTGGAACAAGGTGCTTTGAGTATGTGTGTGTGCGTATCTGCAAGAATGAGTCTTTGGTGATGTTTGTATAACCTGAGAGTGAGCAGGGTTTCGTCTCCCCCTCCTCGGGTTTTCTTTCTTGAAAGAATGTCAGATGCCTGACTCATAAATAGAAGCTCAGCATTTTTAGTGCATCACGAGGCAAACAGAAAAGAAACGGCTGAGATATTTGTAGACTAGAGAACAGAATAGACAAAATAGGAATAAGAAAACATCTGGCTTCTCTGAAAGCTGCACAGTTTAACAGTGCACTGCACAAAAACAGCTTCTGTATGGCCAATCTCCCCATTGGAAAAGACTGTATATGACTGTTTGCCAGTAAGTGCTCCTGTTAGCAAAGAGCGCAGCTGTCACACTAACGCAGAACTTCTGAATATGATGCAAGGTGAAATAAAGGCCAATGCTTGAGTGTTAATATGAGCATAGGAATTGTATGTGTCATGACAATCATGACATTTGATTAGTTTAGGGAAGTAACTGGCAAAAAGTATAGCACCATTATTCTAACTTAGCTGCCTCTTTTACTAGCACGACAGTAGTACAGCTATTTTCAAAATATTAATCCAGTGTTTTTCTTTTTTTTTCTTTTACAAAAACAGCAGTGTAGCTTGAAAAAAAAAATACTTCTTGGGTTTTTGTATCATGCAGATAGTCAAAATGGGACTTTTGTAGCTGTGGTAGCTAAGCTAGCAGGCTAACTGGTAAGCAGTATAGTTATATCTCAGATGCGCTATACGGCCTACACTATTTTAATTTTATAAAGTTATTTACATATATGTCATCCACCATTCAGAGAATTTGTTATTTGAGTATTTAAAGTGAGTTTTCAATGTGAACATGCTACTCACACAACATTATACTGCAACATGGCATATAATGGTGTGTATATATTTAATTTGGCAGCAAGTATGCTAAGATGGCAGGCTAATAGGTTGTTTTCACGACGCGTCATCAATGCGGAAGTCGGCCATATTGGCGGCACTGAATGTAAACAATGCCACTGAACCGAACAGAACTCGTGTATGGGCTCGGCGAAAAAATTAAGTAGTTCACTATGTCGGGATAAGAAATAGAAGGAAGAATTGTCAAATCGTCAGTCCACGACAAAAGAGCCAACTCGTACGGATCTTTACCACCTATTAACTTGTTTATCAAAATACTGCACCCTTCTCTGATTTAGCAGCTTCGACACGTTTTTTTTCCCCCTGTGGTTTAGACATCATAAATTAGCAGAACAATGTCTTCAGTAGTACATTAGCCTGCAATCCATGCTGTTGTTTACATCTGAGTATCTCCAATATGGCTGTGCATCTGGGTAACTGGCCAAACTGTAATGTAGGTGCAAACGCTCTATAGGATAGTGGTATATAAAGCTGGTCTAATTGGTTAATTGGTTAGCATGTAGACTAAAAAAAACTAGTTGAATTTAGAACGCATACTACTCTTGCTACTCCAACCATACTTTTATATAGCAGAAAACTAAGAGTATGTAACCAGGCTATGTGGTTCGAATTTAAGCAAATAACAAGTTTGACATTAAAACAAGTTAGTTTTATGATTTGTGACAATTTAAAAGTCATTAATTGCTATATTTATGTAGTTAATATAACATTCATCATAAAGCAGTGTTGCTATTTATGATAGTATTGCAGTAAACGGCTTATGGTTAGTTTATTTTCTTTAGTAGCTTAGCTTGTGGTAGCTAACTGCTTTTTCAAATAGTAACCTTGACTCTACATTCAGTAGCTTCAGACGCTACATTTACAAACACTGCTTTTTATGTTGTCAAGGTGACTGAAAGTGTCTTTCAGTTAAATGCTTTTGTGTAGTTATCATTCTTGGTGTGAACAGGCCTTATGTACATACTACAGTACACAAATTAAGTACATACTTTACACCAAGAGCGATAACATTAATTACAGTAGTTCCCACACCAACAGACTATGCTCAAGTTCTTTAAAATTGTTTTTAACTTTACATTAGCAAAAAAAAACATTCTGAAAGTGATTCCAACAATATCGTTCCTCTGTTTCGTTATCGTTATAACTGTGGTGTGGACTTCCCTATTCTCATACAAGTTGAATGATTATTTAAACTTTATAGTTTTAGTTATCGTTAGGGCTAGTTCACACCAAGAACGATAACTATAATGATAATTATATAGGCGTCAACGACAGAGCTGTAGTTTCATCATCTGCTGCTTTAAATGCTCAAGCTCTTTAAAGTCAGGTGGATTCTGATTGGCTCTCAATGTTTTTTATGGTTCTTCAGCTGGAAAAAAAATCACTGAAAGTAATTCCAACTATATGGTTTCTCTATAACATGTCGGTATCGTTAAGCTATGGAATGGACTTCACATAGAATTAAAATGATTATTAAAACTTTATCATTATTGTCTTCCTTTCAGTGTTTGCAGCAGTGATCTATCATAGGCTACAGTTTTTTTTCCCTCTGGGTGTGGCACTCTGAAATATCTCACAAACAGTTTTAATGCCACTAGCTACTGCTTTATGTTCTTTTGGTAAGAGTTCTCATATGGTTTTTATGGTTTTATATTCAGTAGCTGCTTTTGAGGCTTATTATAACCAGAATTTCTATAAGAAGGTCTCAGAGGAAACTGGTTGTCTATTAGATGAATGGAAAGTTTTGCTCTTAGGCAATAATACCCTCTTTTCTCTATAAACCGGTTTTCACAGTCCAAAATACCTCAGCAGTCCACTGCCACTGTGATTTGTGTGTGAATGTGAGTGTGTGTGTGTGTGTTGCCTCTCAGTGTTATTGTGAGCTCCCTTAACTGTGCTTACGAGAAAGAAACAATCCATAATGAAACTATTTTACAGGAGGAAACTTTGCCCAAAAAGCACAGAATATCTTTGCGCACTGGGCTATTTTAACTGTCTCAGAATGCAGGCACAGGTTGTTTTCCTTAAAGTCCAGCTGAGCTCAGGTTTACATGTGGACCCTGGCCTCCAGCGTGTGCCATTTTTTTGCTGATGCCTGCCTCAAGACAGTCTTCTTCATCGTGTGCCCTTTTTCAGCCCTCAACTGCGCTGAAGGAGGGAGTGTGTGTCATATCTTGTTGAAATGCCTTTGGTCATATTTCAGAGGAATCTGTCTCTGCTGGCACCATGAAATTATTCGCCTAGCCCCTGCGGTGAGTTCCTTGCAGTGAGTGTGTGTGTGTGTGCAAGGGCATTAGCGAAAGAGATTTTTATGACCTCAGGGCGTTTCTTCATATGAATGAATCTATGTTTATGCCAATGAGGCAATTTTTGTCTCCAGCTAGAAAAAATGCTAGTTAGAGGCCGGCTGCTTCCTTCTGAACGATCAAACTTGTCATGCCATCACGTCTGTCGTCTGCCCACTTATGCCAAGAATGTGTTGTTTGAGTCTGGAAGAATGACGGGGGAGTTGGTCGTCATGACGGGAGAGGCTGAGAAAGCCACTCTGATGTCTCACAGACGTGACAGCGGATCTGATGAAAGTGAGTTTGCCAGATGTCTTAACTGGCGATTTGCTAGCTCCAGGACAGATGTCTAAGCCATTGAAGCTAATGATTTAAGACTTGATTTAATAGAAGTGGTAATGACATTAATCAAAGAGATGCTTTTGGTTCGGCAGAAATGTGCAGTGATGATACTGCAATGTTAAAAGGCTGAAAATTTCTGCAAGGAGGGGGCCACCAGCTGCAAGGAATGGAAGATGCATCTCAGTGCAGCTTTTAGATTTTTTTTTTTAACACAGAATTCACAAGCCATTTTATTTCCATATGTATTTTTTTGTATTTCTACATTAAATTATATTCAATTATAAAATATAGTGTATGTATGTGTGTGTGTTAAAAAGTGATAAATATATTATGAAGACAACAAAATTAAATAGTTATTTCTAAAATTGCTTATATAATGTCACTGTACTAAATCTAGTGTTATTTCAGTATTATCTTTTATTTTTGTTTTTTAATTTTCATTTTAGTTTTATCTGTCTTTTTAGTTTTATTTGTCTTTTTTTAAGTTTTAAGATTTTAGGTTCAAGATTACGTTTGCCATCTAATATTTACACTTTATTTTAATCCAGCTTTACTTTAATTATTTTAAATGTTTTTTTTTTAAATGGTTAAATATCATTTTAAAATATTTACTCTTAATGATGTTATTTTTCACAGCCCATATGTAAATTAGTTTTTTTATAACTATTAAAAATAGTGTTGTCACTATGGGCAACTAATCTCATAATTTCTGACCAGAAGCAAAAATAAATAGTTATGTTACTCAATTTGATGAATTTGAAAAAACATTTAACATGCTTCATTATTATGTGCACACAATTTTTTATTTTTTTTTATTTAAATTGTGCCTATATAATGGCGGCACTACAATAGACTACTGAACAGTCTATGCAGCATTACGTCAAATAAGTGTGGGCTCAAAGGAGGACCACAGGGCTGAAGGCCACGTTTGGGACAGGGCCAAGGAAAGTCATTTCTGAGGTGGAGCAAGATACTAAATTTTAATGAAAGATTATGAAAATAACATGCACTGATGAACCATGCAA
The DNA here is from genome assembly GCF_018340385.1 of Cyprinus carpio. NCBI lineage: Eukaryota > Metazoa > Chordata > Actinopteri > Cypriniformes > Cyprinidae > Cyprinus > Cyprinus carpio. Next base: position 18,068,812 of record NC_056583.1, read on the forward strand.
AGTAAGACCAAGAATGTGTATTAAGAATGCAAATAGAGTAACTTTTGGATTCCACATTGACTCAATTAATACCAGCAGTTTAAAGCTTTAATTCAAAATAGAAGAATGCCAGTTGTTTTTGCCTAATTTTACTTTTGAGACGAAGGGATTTGGCAATGCTCAGCCTGTCATTAATACTTAATAGATCTCTGCTTTTTGTCTGTGACCCTGGCTGGATTTATGTTCTGGCTGCTGCTAACGGAGGCTGTTTTCCCTCTCAGATGGTAACAAATTTGACTGTTGTTTGGTACAAATGGACAGCGATTAGTTATTTCCAGCACAGGAAGGGGTTATGCTATTTTACAGATTTCTAAAGAGATTGGATATTATTATACTTTGCTTTTTAGCCTATTAGTGACTGTATTGCATTTTTTTCCATATCGTTTCTCACTTATGTCATGGAAACTGGCATAGAAATTTTGTGAGTGAGCTCCATTAATATCATACCTGTGTGCCAGCACTGTTTCATCTGTTTTCTCCTGTATTTCTGTCTGCCGAAAGAATGAACAGCAGGATGGTGGTGATGAGCTCCAGTCCCTTGTGTGTGTCAGTGGAGATGCTGGGAACCCTGTGACCCAGATCATCCCTCCACACAGGCCCACTGTAATTTAACACCAGCCCCATCTCCCCCCTCCTCTCCTCTGCCAACCCTCACTGGGCCCAATGATCTGACACAGACACCTGTGTGTCTCTCCTGGCGTTGCTTTTATTTCTTTCTCTCTCCTCCCCCCGCATCTCTTTCATCATTCCTCTCCCTCTGTTTGACAGCCTCAGTGATGCTAAAGGGGGTGTACTAGCCAGAAAACTAAAAGAAAGAAAAGGTAAGCTAAACACATTCACATGTTGTGCAGGTTAAAGACACATGGTCTGTATAATAAATACTTAAGAAAGCTATAACACATATGGAAGGCAAAATTATTGGCATTGTGTGTGACCCTAATGAATTTCGTGAGAATGAGCTTTACCGCGGTGTCCGGGGGAGTGGGCATTCCCTGCAAGCTCTTTTGGCATGATTTGATGGCAGCAACTCTCTGATTGGTGGAATTTTCTGAACAGCATCATGGGTAATGTAGTTTTCTACCACAAATTTATCTGTTAAACATTATTATAAAAAAATAATAAAAATAAATCATTTGAAATAACAGAAGGCAGAAGCATATTTTATTGCCAATAATTGTTATTGTCAGTTTATGGAGAAAATTAGATTTTACTTCTGGAACCTGAGTGATGCACTATGGAAATAATGCTGAGCACAAATAGAATACAGTTTTTATGGGGGGAAAAAAATACTAGAAGTCAATGGTTTCCAGCAGCTGTTTGGTTACCTATGTTCTTCAAAATATCTTCTTTTGTGTTCAACAGAAGAAAGAAATTCATACATTTTAGGAACAACATGAGGGTCCGTAAACTGATTAATTTTTATTTTTTACTTTTTATTTTTTGGAGTGAACTGCCCCTTTAAGTCAAAAACAGTTTATCAAAGCACAACTTCAGACTTCTGCATTCTGTCCCCTTCCACTGTATCTAGCTTTTTTAGTTTTTAAATGCGAGAACGCTGTCTGTGTGAATGGCTCCTAAGGCCTCAGGGTGGTTCTATTCATGCAGCAGCTGCAAAACAGCTGCCCGATTCCCATCAAAATGCACAGTAAAAAAAAAAGGAACAAGAAATTTACTGTGCAAACTCCTCCCCCTCAACCCACACGCATATGTATGGTGGCACACGGTCAGGAGCTATCGACCCTCTTAGACCGCACATCCAGAACAGCGTATAGACTTACAGAACATTCCATGTGTTTCCAGAATGATAACGCTGTCATTAGGTGCACATCTGAATCTGCCGAGATGATCCCGATGATCTCCGGTACCGTGCCTCGTGTGGAAAAGCTTGACTGCTCTGTGCAGGAAGAAGAGATCTGTGTGGGTGTTGGGCCTTTTGTGTCTGGCTGAGGTGCATAATTATGTCTCCTTCACTGCACCCCTCTGACAGCCAGTATTTTAATGGCACTCAGTAACAGAGGTGCCACTGCCTGAACTGATGATTAAACCGCTGTGAGTGTTTGAGTCTGTGAGTGTGCTGATAAGGCCACACAACAAATCTCTGTTCACAAATCCATATATATATATATATATATATATATATATATATATATATATATATATATATATATATATATATGGATACAGTTAAAGATATAAATAGATAGTAATACACTGAAATGTATGATAATTTTAGACATTTAGGGGTGTTCAGATATGCAGGCTATCTGTTTGGGAAACTACAAAGAAATGAATCCAATGCTTTCACTGACAAGATAATATCTTACTGAGTGTGTTTAAATCCAGCATGGTCAGAATAGAAATACATGAAGCCAAATGAGAAGACTATATCCCATCAAGGAGATAAAAATCAATGTTGGCCTTTTATTTGTGCAACTTTAAAGGCACAATCAGGCCCCTCTGAGTTGCTATGGTTACGTAGACTGCAGGATGTTATTGCAAGAAAGCTGGTCTGAGCCTCTTGATCTTAGATAAGGTGTGATCGAGCACTAATCCAACCCTGGACTATTGCATTTCCGTCATAAGAGCACATGCAGAGGAGCACCAACTAACTAACTAATGTGGCCTCTTGTGGTTTAAGTAATGGAAAATATCAAGGTCAGTCTGTCATTTCAGCAAAATGAGTGATCAGGATTTACAATGCAAATTTTTCAATCTTTATTTTGTGATAATGAATAATAATAATAAATTATCCCAATGGCTACAATAAATAAAATTAAACCCATACACTAAAATAATTTTAATTATTAAATAATAAGATTTTTTTTATGTTTTTGAAAGAAGTTTCTTATGCTTATCAAAACTTAAAAGATATTTGATCAAAAATACAATAAAATTAGTAATATTGTGAAATATTATTACAATATTATTAAACAATATCTAGGAGGACTCACATGGATTAACCTTAATTTTATTTTTTAAATAAATTATTTTGGACCACTAGGCATATTATTGTATTCTAAAGCTAGACAAAACTATTCATTTGAACAATTTTGATTTAAAAACACTGTTAGAATTAAAATGAAATAAACATTACATAAAGAAAAATAAATGAATAAAACTGAACTAAAAATAACACAAATAAACAATGATAAATTAAAATAAATATTTTTTGAGTGACCATTTATTGCATGATTTGTACAGGAAAAATCATCCCACGTACAGATAGCAAGAGTGCTGCATTGCAAAAACCCTTTGTCTTTCGAATTACTTCTGAAAATAAGCTCTGTGAAAGTTTGGTTCTTACATGTTTTGTTCACAAATGAACACAACTAATACATTTTAAAGCCTAAATACAATCGGCAGAAGTAAAAAGCTACATGTAGGCTAAACAAACTACACGAGGTCGCATGACTTCAAGTCACCATCATCATGATAGTTTGCATAGTTTGCAAGAGTAGAGTGCGATGAGGCTGTGAAAGTGAACTTGTTTTTCAAAACAAGTAAGCTTTTAAAAAAATCACAAGGTAACTTGTTTCCAGGTTTTGGCGTACAAAAAAAAAACACCATCCCTGCAGCAGTCTATATGGTGTGAAGTGCCAATACAATTACAGTTACATATAACAAAATAGATATAAAAAACTGAACTCTAACTACCACAACTATTCTAAAATTAGATGCCTAGGCCTCTCACTTCAATAAGCAGAATATAGAAAGGCACAGTCTTTCTACTCTGGCTTGTCTAAGGGCCAGATGGAAGGAAAAGCCTGTGGATAAGAATGCTGGATGAGGGCTGGGTCCTTCACACTAGGATGCAGAAGGAGGTATAGAGGCCTGTCTAATTGCCTATTTCAAAGTGCTGGCTGGCGGAGGATTTATTCAGGCTTAATAGAGCCTGCCCGTTTCACTGAGGGTGCACGTGTCAGCTTGCGAATGTCACTCAAAGATGCTGAGTGCAGGAACCGGAGGGAGTGGTTGGGTGTGTTCTCGTTCAAGCACACAGGCTGTTAGCTATTCAGCTAGCATGGTCGCCGCTCACAGCTCTTACTGAAGAAATACGTTCAGAATTGAGCTAAGGAGAAGGGGTGGGGGGGTGCTGGAACAAATGTTTCTGCTTGTCATTGGCTGCTTTTTACACAAACTATTAGAGACAAAATGAGATCCTTCTTTTTAAGAGACGGGGCCTGTTTTGCTCATTAAAGATCAAACGTACTCAGACCAACTCATTTTGATTTAATTAACTGGAATCGATTCAATTAAGATTAAGGCTTGCATTTGGGCCATTAAAAATGTAAATGTAAAAGAAAATCTACTGATTGGGCAGCTTTGTAATCATGGTTTGTTCGAAGTTTTTAATTAATACATACATCTGTGTCTGTGGCAGCAAACACAATTACCATTACACTGAATAATAACAAGAACAACAGAGTGCAGCATGTTATATTGGCTGTTTATTAGTACTTATAAAGCACATATTAATGCTTTATTCTTCATGAACATATTCTAGATCTCTTAGTACCTAAACTTAACAACTACCTTACTAAATATTAATTGAATATTTTGCAACATTATGCATGTCTTTACTGTCACTCTTTTACACATCCTTGAATAAACATATTGATTCTTATACATATATATATATATATATATATATATATATATATATATATATACATATATATATATATATATATATATATATATATATATATATATATATATATATCACTATATATATATATATATACACACACACAAACACACACACACACACACATACATACATAATGTTCACCCTCAGAAGAGCAGTGAAATAATAGAAAATCAGGAACTAGCAAACAAAATAATGCCAGAATGATTAAACATGGACAATAGTGCCACCTATATAACACTTATTAATTATCAATTAATCTCGTTTTTATTTATTTATTATTATTAAAATGTGTCTTTAACTGTTAATATAATAACATACAAAATATACTGTACCATGCACTTTCAGAACGGCATTGGATAATAAGTAATATCACCTGAGAGTAGGTGTATGTGAACTGTGTCTTGGTGAGCTGCTGTCAACACCATATGTTGTGAGAGTGTGTGTCCAACAGATATCGTAAAGTATTAACATTGGCACAACGACCCCATTTCAAATCAACCAAAGAAAATTAATAAAACAGAAACATAAATATATGATTACTTACTCTAAAAGAATTCTCAGCCAATAAAACATCACACTTGCACATCTTTTCAATATTTTACTCAGTATACTTCAGTAATTTCACATACATCACAACATTCAGAGACGCTACAGAAACAGTCTTGATGTGATGACGACAGACATCCTCTTGTACTCGTCAATGTATAGATTACAGCTGTACAGGCCACTTATATACTTATTTAAAAGCTATACGAAATTCTTAAACGCTGGATTTGTAAAATTTGACAGTATACTGTATATATATGCAGAATATAATTTGATATGTGGAACATTATTTACATTTAATTATCAAAAACGTCCTATTGATGGTCCCCTTTTCTTTTGTATATACTGATGATTCTTGTATGTTACATTTGGGTACCATAATTCTTATCTCTGTTACTCTCAGGAAAAATGACAAAAATATGACCATAGATGGAGTAACACGAGTGTTACTTCAGTGAACAATGTCAGTATGGAAGGACAACGGTTGAATTGAATGATGAAGGCTGTCACTCTTTAAATGTCTCAGTAACAAAATCCTCTAAATAACTATAATATTCAATATAAAAACACAAGTCATTCATCTCAAGAACTGAAAGCAGAATTAATTAAGTTTCAAAATGTACTAAAGAAAACAAGTCAAATGTGAAATCACATGGACGTACATTCTTAATTTTCAGTTTAAAAGACTAGTGAAAGGATACTGTTAATTTCAACTCATTGTATGGATACAGGACCAAAGTAAGCCCAAAAGGAGAGGCAAAAGTGAATTTAAATAGTTTTGAAGGGATGCCTTCGTTTCCTATACCTACTGACAGTTTTTTTTTCAAAGTTATGGTTATATTCCCTCCTGCGTGAAAGCCAGGGTAAAAGAAAACAGCTCTATTTCCTCTTTGCGTTCACACTCTTGCAGACCCAGTTCATGCCATCCTGAAACAACATTTGAGTCAGTTAGTCCAAATACTGTAGTGCAGGGTTCCTCAAATCTTACCCTGGAGGGCCAATGCACTGCAGTGTTTAGCTCTAACCCTGATCAAACTCACCCACCTGTGATTTTCTAATGATCCTGAAGACATTGATTAGCATGCTCAGGTGTGTTTGATTAGGGTTACAGCTAAACTCTTCAGGAAAGTGGATCTCGTGGGCCAGATTTGAGGATCCCTGCTGTAGTGTTTGTCTAACAACAAAATGTAATCCAAACCAACCTGGACTCCTTCTCCTGTGAGGGCAGAACAGGACTGGATCTGCCACACTCGGTCTCTGATAGTGTGCAAGTTCAAACCCTCGGCTATCTCGGACGCGGGGGCTGCCGTGAGCAGGTCCTGCTTATTCGCAAACACCAGGATCGGGACACCGCTGAGCTTTTCTTCATCTAGTAACTCAGCCAGCTCCTGCATGCAGATCAATTCACTTAATTAAACACTGAAAGCAGAAATGGCTTTGAATAGCGAAGAAATTACAGTCACAAAGCATCACCTGTCCCGTTTCCTCAAATCTTTTGCGGTCTGCACTATCAATAACGTAAATCTGAAATCAAAAGGAATGTCTAATTAACAATGTGTTTGGAATCAATTGTGGGATGACTTTTAATCGGACAAATGATCTCACCAGTACGTCTGTGTTCTCAAAGTAGTTCCTCCAGTAGGGCCTGATCTTTCGCTGACCACCGATATCCCACACATTTAATTTGAATCCTTGTGATTGGACGCTCTTGATATTGAAACCCTACAGATAAAAAAAAAAAAAAAGTTATTAAATTTGCTGTGGTAATAAACCACGGTTGATTCAGTAAATGCATGTGGCATACATTATATATGCACACATTGTTTTGACTGTTCCCTGTACATCCCACCTTCTCCCAAGCCACAATTGGTCGATTATGTACAATGCCGGCATGCTATTGGTCAAACTACTTTTCAACCATTATATTCACCAGGTATGAAAACAATAGGATAAAGCCAAACCTGTGCATTTAAGACAATTTTGAATTCCCAACCAGGACACCCTAAGTAATCTGTTCACCTGTGTTGGAGTAATATGGGTGATGTCTTCAGATGCCAGCTGTTTCAGTAAGGTGGTCTTGCCTCCGTTGTCCAACCCCAGAAGCAATATCCGCACCTCTTGGTCGGGGGTACTTTTAAGTTTCCGTAAAATTGATAACAAACCCTAAAAATAAAAGTAAAAAGCGCAGATTATACAATGCTCTGAGTTTATGCAATGCATGCAACATGACGTCATACGCACGAGCATACGCAAAGAGGATTCAAGAGGAGCAATGGATGCTCTAGGAATATCTGTAATTAAAGAAAATAGATCTTGACATAATTTCCCCCTGACATACGCATGAAAAGAGACTTATAATGCAGTACATAAGCGATTCTCGAACAGTCGTGACACCAAAACAGTCCTGCGAGCTAATCTCATCCACGACCGAAGACCGCTGCTCATTTTAATACCACTTTATTACAACAAATCCACAATTCTGCTCAGGCTAACATGAGTGAATTCCACAATGTGACAGAGATGAAAATGTTCTCAGCGATCTCAAGCAAACACGTCTACAGTGAAGAATATGTTTATTGTAAGCGCTTTAACTCACCATCTTGTGATTCTGCCTCCCTGAGACGCCGCTGAGGGTTACTAAGGGGGTGACGTAGTACGAAAATGCGTGCATTCCAAGAAAGGCTAAAAGTGACGTAGTACACGAAAAACATTTCTTTTACTGTCTATGATTTAAACTAACGATTACATGAGTTATTATACTAACCGTACCGATTTCAGTCATGTATTTAATCTGCTGAGGTTATCAAATCCTCAGCAGAAGGTATATATACACAGAGATCAAATAATATGAAAATATAAGATAATCAGTGTAATAATAAATAAAATGTAATGTAATTCCATTAAATTAAATAAATATTCTGTAATATAATAGATATCGTCTAATGTATAATATAAAATTATTTCAGTAAAAGTATCAGAACGAATCGGTTGAACAACTTTTTATTAGTAAAACAATAAAAGTCATATGTTACAAATACTTCAGAAAATCAGGAATGTAACCAAAAACATTTGCAGAATAGGGGAGGTTAACATAAAATATAAATAAAAAAAGTCTATATAAAAATATTAAAGAAATTCTCAGAATTTTAAGTGCCTTTTGAATTTTTGTTTCGTAGAAACTCAAGCCAACGTATTGTTTTATTTATTTTTTTAAAGTATATAAAGCTGCTTTTTTTCCAGGAAAATTTACATTTGTGAATTTGAAATTTCGCCAGTAAAATAATAAGATTTACCATATCGGTTAAACTTCACCATAAAACCACTATGAACGATTCGTTCACGAATCATTCTTAATCGATCCGAGCATTTCTCACTGCATTCGAAAACAAAACTTACTACTGTCACGATTTCTGTAAAAAAAAACTGTTCATACAATTTATTTATTTGCAATTTTTTTGTTGTTGTTGTTGTTGTTGTTGCCTCTGTGTACTGGAAGCTTATGTCACTAAAACAAATTCCTTGTATGCGTAAGCATACTTGGCAATAAAGCTCTTTCTGATTCTGATTTCTGATTCTGATTCTGAAAATCGGTTCCTTCGAACACTTCAAAGAGACGATTATCGGTTCAGTCAGTGAGTCATTAGCTGAACTCAGAATAACACTACACTTACATGTAATTGTTTTGTGTATTACCTTATGTATACTTGTGCAGAAAAGGTAAGAGTAGTGTTATTCTGAGTTCAGCTAATGACTCACTGACTGAACCGAGAATCGTCCCTTTCAGACAACATTTGGAGTGAACTGATTCCGAACTGGTTCTGAACGTCTTGTGTTTTTATGTGTTGAATAGGCTGCAACAAACTGAACTGGGACTTGTCAACTGTTGAAAATGTTTTATTGGAAACGTTTTATAACATGTAATTTCATGGCGCACAATAATAGCTGAATCGGTTATTTTCGAATCGTCTCTTTGAAGTGTTCGAAGGAACCGATTCGCGGAAGTGAGTCTGATATTCTATCGGTGTAGGCAGGGGGAGGAGATTCTTCTCTTCAGGGATTGGAGGATAGAATGCCACGTGCTCGTCTACTGTTGCAAGCCCACATCATCACAGTGTTTAACCCACTTCATTGGTTTTTTACTACTACTGCAGCGCCACGAGATATAAACAAGAGTGTCACGTCACTTTATAAAGGTATTTTCATGCGGCACATTTGATATTTGTGGTTTTGTCTGATTTGTTTTGACAGCGCATATCCGGGTGCTTGTGTACAGTGAACATGAACTGATGCAAGCTGCTGGACAACTTCTGATACAGTCTGCTTTCTAATTAACTGCTACTTTGCATACTTATCTAATGCAATTTTAATGCATTGTTGGTCTTATGAAAATCCATGCTTAATGTTTGAGAATTATTGATGTTTTAAAAGCGAACGCATATTTCAGAAATGACATGTCTAACGTTAGGTCTCTTTCCTTAAACTTGTTGGTTGGTGACATACAACCTAGTTGGTATAGTTAACTGTACATAGTTGTATTATTTTGGTGATATTTTATTTTAATCATAGAATATATATTAAACATTTTCTGTTAAACTACCAGTAAATCAGGTTAAACCGGTAAGGAAACAAATTAACAGAAGTGTTACAAGTTTGAACCCACTGAAAGTCATTCTTTGCGTGCTTGTTTTGTGTATTACCTTATGTGTACTTGTGCATTCAATCCACTGCAGTAAATAATAACATTACTGATATTTATAGTATCCTCTACATTCTCTTAAAAGCCATATTGTTTGAGAGAAATGACTTGTTAAGGATTAGTGGAAACTTCATTGATTTTAAAGTTGGAAGACTGAACTAAACTGGTTATGATTAGGGCTCTCAGGAGTCAATTTCTCACTTACACTAGTCAAGATTATTGGTCAAGGCCCTGGTCTGTTTTTCCTGATAGCCATACATATGTTTGCATAGCCTGCCTCACAGTAAGAGCCTTGGTTTTGACTTTCTTATCATAGCATTTGGAGATACGCTGCTTTGTTAGATGAGAAACCACTCCTGGACTGACACCATAAATAATATAAATACACCATTTGTGAATCAAAAATTGCATTTGGTTTGTGCAAGCCCATTTTAGTCTCATCAGAACATGATTTTAATCCGAAATGTCACATTTGTTTTGTCCTGTGGATCTTAGTATGATCTATTCCCTATGGACTGGAACTGGAAACCATCAGTGTATTGAATATTTGTTGTTTTCTGTTTTTCACCCAGGCTCTTTGGAAGCAGAGAGAGAAGCATGGAAGCTCTGAAGGGCTTTGATATCGACGCCCCACGCTGGGATCAATCCACGTTCATGGGCCGCCTCAAACACTTTTTCAACATCACTGACTGCCGCACTGTTCTGCTGCCTGACTCCAGACTAGATGAAGCCAAAGCTTTAGTGGAGAGCTGCAGGTGAAGTAATGGATTGATTTGATGAGGTGATCTCTCTCTCTTCTTCCTGTTTCTTACCTTATTTCGCTTCCTCTCTCCCCCAGAGCTGGCTCTGTTCCTCCTGGCACAACAGTGGAGCAGCTACACTATGCCAAGAAGCTGTATGACTCGGCATTTCATCCTGACACAGGTGACAGGATGAACCTGATCGGGAGAATGTCATTTCAGGTGCCTGGGGGTATGGCCATCACGGGATTCATGCTTCAGTTTTACAGGTCACATTTTATTTTATTATTTCTAATATTTATTGTATAATATATCATATTTATAACAATATGTACTATATATTTTAACAATCAACCAGTTATTTTGTATGGCTGCGTAGGACAGTTCCTGCTGTAGTGTTCTGGCAGTGGGTTAACCAGTCTTTCAACGCTCTGGTCAACTACACCAATCGCAATGCTGCCTCCCCAATCACACCAAAGTAAGTTCCTATGATTCATTTCTTTCATTGAACTTAACACACTTGCAAGAAATGGTAGGTTTGCAGAGAGTATACCTCTTAAAATGTGACAGTCCCGTGATACCTAGTGATTTATTAACAGATGTCTGGGAAGGAGCTTCAAATAACAGATAAACTTCAGTAGCAGATATGGGTTTTTTGTTGTGTTGTGTGTGACGTCTTTGCTCAGGCAGATTGGAGTAGCTTATGTGACAGCAACAAGCACAGCTCTGGCCACTGCGGTTGGGCTGAACCTCTACACAAAGGTATTACTCAGCCTCATATAAATAATAATAAGGGAATACTCTATTTCTACACACAGGATCTGTGATATGCAGCTGATTACTATAGAAAATTTACAAACTGAAAATTTAAATACAAGTTAGTGTGTAAAAATCATGTCCAGTAGTGTGCTTAGAGTAGTATTTCAGGATACATTTTTAAATGCCTTTAACTGTTATCTCCTCAGAAAGCTCCTCCACTGGTGGCACGCTGGGTGCCGTTCGCTGCTGTGGCTGCGGCTAACTGCGTGAATATTCCAATGATGAGACAACAGTGAGACCTATTATGTTTCCTGCCATCTTTTATTGCGTTGGGTCTTGCTCACTAGGTTCACATGTCTAGATATTAGTATATACCGGTTTATTCTTTCCTGTACAGGGAGATTTTGAACGGCATTGCTGTAACAGATGAAGATGGAAATAAACTCGGCCACTCAAGGGTGAGGGATATTTATTGGTTGTATTAGGTCGAAATAACCTCACCTGATGAAACTAGTTACAATAATGCTCTGAAGTTTACATGTGTATTAGTTTTAGAAAATAATAATATCGTAAAACATTTTATTCTTTATTTAGTACTGCCCTGAAGAAACTGCACAAGACAAATTAATAACAGAAATTACACAAATGCCTGTTTAAAAAACCTACATACTGTTAATTTTTACATCATGGCCTTGTGTATCTTATATCTAAGGTATCTATTATTGTTATAACAATTTATTGTAATTTACAATCCTTTTATGAGCATCAGTTTAAATAGATCTGAATGTGTACAGTGCTTACAATAATCAGTTTCATGATACACTAAAAGCATTTCTCTGTTCTTAATTAACTGATTAAATACTGTACACTGTCTGCGTTTGTCATAGAAAGCTGCTGTCAAGGGCATCACACAGGTGGTCATCTCTCGAGTTACCATGGCAGCGCCAGGCATGAGTAAGTGCAAGGAGTTTGGCCGGTGTTATCAGATCTCAGTGCTAAAATAAAGCAGCTCTCATCTCACCCTCCAGTCAATGTTGAATCCTGAGCCGCTTTCTTTGTTCTTTCCAGTCATTCTCCCCATTATTATGCAGAGGCTGGAAAAATACAGATTCATGCAGGTGAGCCTCATGTTGTTTTGTATCCAAAGAGCACGCAATGGAACAGAGAAGCGATAAAATAGCCAGTTTATGATCTGCAGGTGTTTCTGTTATAAATTCACTCTCTCTCGGACCTCAAAACCGACGTCTGTTGAGACGTTCTAATATAACAGTCAGTTATCATCAAAGCAATGCATACAGGTTTCAAATGGTTTTAACACTTATAACTATTTGAATGAACATTAGCTAATGGTTTAATGCATTATGTAGCATAATAATGATTTCATTTGCAATTATTATAAGTCTTACAAGGATAATCTTTTTATTTATTGTTGATTATATTGTATTGGGATTCCTGGGTCTGTAAAGTCTATTAACCCTTTGCTGAACAGGTATGCTTTTATATAAAACATATTTGCATTTGTTTGTTTCTGTTGCAGAAAATCACATTTCTTCATGGGCCACTGCAAGTCATGATGGTTGGCGTATTGTAAGTGATCACATTTCTTATAATGAAAATAGCAACAGTTGATATGCTAAATATATGAGATCTTGTTTCAGTAGAGAAATGACAACATGCCTTTCTCTGTTTCACAGTCTGATCTTCATGGTGCCTGCAGCATGTTCACTGTTTCCTCAGAGCTGGTAAAGTTTGCATACACTGTACATGAAATACATCTTTTTTTGAAGGGATAGTATCTCTTCAAAGGAATCGTTCACTCAAAAAATAAAAAAATAAAAATGTACTCACCCTCAGAATATTCAAGATGTAAATAAGTTGGTTTCTTCATTGAAATTTAGCATTGCATCACTTGCTTACCACTGGATCCTCTGCAAAAAAACTGATAAAATCATCACACATAATCCACACGACTCCAGTTCATCAATTAATTTCTTGTGAAATGAAAAGCTGCATGTTTGTAAAAACAAATACATAAAAAACAGATGTTTTCAATTTCGAAATGTCACTTCACAAGACATTAATTTATGGACTAAAGTCTGTTGTGGGTTATTGTGGTGTTTTTATCAGCTTTTTGAACTCTCTATCTGACGGCACCCATTCACATTGGTGAGCAAGTGACGCAATGCTAAATTTCTCCATATCCTAATCAGTTTCATTATGACATTAAGCTTATTCACACAACTTTTTGCAGCTGCTTCATTCATTATCTCTCTCTAAAATGCTTCATTCAGATGTTTTCACGATAACTGTGGTCTCTGAACCATACCAGACTAATCAATAATTTGCACTTTGTTTTGCAGTTCTATGGCTGTATCCAAGCTGGAACCTGAGCTCCGGGAGTCAATCATTTCTCAGTATGGGGACCGTGTCAGTTACGTGTACTTCAACAAGGGTCTGTGAGTGCTGGCCAATCACAGACTGGATGGACGCATCAGCGGCCAATTAGAACTTCTTTTTCACTCTAAAAAGAAACTTTTTGATTAGAGGGTTTGTTTCATATCCTAGAAAGAATGATTTTATGCACTAAAGCATAATTTATGGATAGTTTTTTTTACATTTGGCCCTGACTGCTGCAAAGAATTAGTTTGATTTGTGAATCAAAATTTATAGACGTTGGATAAACCTGATCCAGTCGCCCTGTCATTCGATTCTGTTGTATATGCTCTGCCCTGAATAATCGAGAACAGATTGAAAAGTCTGAGAAGTGTTTCCCTCTGATGCCATACGCCGTCATTTACCACATACATCTCTCAGGAACAGTTTATTTTAAAGGTTTAATGCTTTAATAGCCTCTAAAGCCATCAGTGAAATCTTTTTATCAGGTTTTCATAAACTGTCAGACGTTCAGGAATATACAGTTAGATCATAAATGTTTACGTTTGAAATACCAGTTACAAGCATAAAGTGGGGGAAAGTACAGTCTATTAAACATCAGTTTGAAAGAGTATTTCATGGTTAGAGTGTGTCTTAAATTAAAAAAACAAAAACAAACCTGCCCTCACTGTGAACTGTCTGAGCTATGTAGTTCGTTTTATCATTATGAAATGATGAAATAAACAGACAGCTGTCGAAATAAACCCCTGGTCTGTGATAACTCATGGGAGTTGAACTAAAGTCAGAGCTTGTGTTTATTTTATGTACAACTGTGCGCTAAATATTCATTCCTGCCACTCGAGGGCAGCATCAGATCATTAAAGTTTTGTGAAGTTAACTATGCAACACACACACACACACACACACACACACATATTATATATATGCTGAAATATACACAGAATATATGTATTCAATTATTCAATTCAGTTAAAACTATATATATATGAATAAATTGAATATGCATACTATTTTAATATTTCAGAAATATAAAAAAATTTTTTTTCATAGATTTAAAAATCATAATGGGACAAGCTGATGTAGTTTAATGTTTTATTTGGTAATACTGTATATTTATCCGTCAAGTGAACGTCCACATGGGAATTACACAAAGCATCAAAGACATGCATAGTCTGCTTCTTCTACCACAACTTTTATCATGTGGTTCAGACACTAGGTCTCACATTCCTGCTCTTTTCAGCAAATCATAAAAGAGAAAGACAAAGACTGGTAAAAATAACACAATGATCATATAAATCAAAGGTAATAACACATTTTAAAAAAAAAAGAAGTAGAAACGTGGAAACAAAATCATTTAACTTACGCCATTAAAATTCAATAATTCATACAAAGCAGTTTAAGTAGTTATAGCTTGATGCATATTAAACATTAAACTTGTAGATTTATATAGACTATTCGTAAGAGTTCAAGCTCGTTTATGACAATGCTTCTGATATGAAGAAAGAAGTGAGAATACTGAAACAAAAATCTTAATTTAAATCACAGACAAAAAAAAAAAAAGCTTCGTACATTTATGCTGGAACACTGATAGCCAAAATAGAAAGGCATGAATTTAACAATTACCCATAAGAATGCTCCCTTTGTCAATACAAATGATCTCGGTGCTGATTTTATACAATGATTGTGATGCATTAAATCGTCCAAATCGATCAACACTTTTGTTGCTTTCGTCAGTTCTTCTCTCAATTACTATGACCCCATGGTTCACCCTGACGAAGCGCCTAGCAACTAGTATTTAAACGCCTCACCCTCAGTCAATCACGTGACTTGGCAACGCCCAATCAGGGGACAGTTCCAACAACCCAACTCTGTGCCTTCCTCTCAAGCTGCCAATAAACTCCTGAGTTTATTAACATCACAGGAGGAAGGAACCTCGCTCTTTGTTTCCTCTTTCTCAGTGCATGCTATAGGCCTGTGTCTTTGCATGCCAAACCAATCAGCCTTGTTTTACTCTAGAGAAAACGAAGGGTCTTCCCATTACCATGGCAACTAAAGTCTTACATACCTCATCGGGTACATAATCTAATAAGAACAATACAGAAGATAAAACAGCTCACTAGGACCTTAGATAATTGATGCTGTAATTCTTAAAGATGAAGCGTTTGCAAATCAACAACAAAAGCACTGAAAATGAGAATTACAAAAAAGAGGAGACAGTCCTCTTGGTTTTGTCTTTAAAAAGTGCAACAAGTTCAAATAGTATCATCACTGAACTATTAACGGAGGAATAAATGCATAAATTGGACTCATCGTGGGCATTTGAGACGATATTTAGAAAGGTAAACACATATTGACAAAACAAATTAGGGATGTTCGATGCATAAATGTGCATAAAAATCGAATTAAAGAGGAATTTATTATATATTGCTAACTAATTGTGCACTCAACTGTTTTTCAGGATAATAGACGTTTACATTGTTATTCCTGTATATGCTAAGGATATGCCATGAAGCAAAGATTAAAAACAGTGGAAGTGAAATGAAGAACAGCTTCATATATACTACAGTTTAACATTCTGAAATTTGGTCAGCAGCAGAATTTTCTGTCATAAATTCATGTCTAGCGACATTAACTTTGGTCTTTAATTTATTTATTATTTCAAACCCCAGCTGTCCTAAGTTCTTTCCAGGTCCCTGCACATCTTTGAACTATCTGGGAAGTCCTGCCTCACCATTTATCTGAGCGGACCAATTGGCATGGCTTTGGGAAATTACACTACCTTCAAAAGTAATACTTTCACTACCACCCCGTGTGGGTTTGGACCAGAATACCAGAAATTGAAAATGCGAAATGAGCTGAGTGACTGCATTTTTAGGAGATTGCAGAGATCATTCAGTCTTTTATGCAGAGAGAAATCTAAGCGCTGTTTTGGGGGGCAGAAAGTGCTCTCATTTTAAAGATTGTCCCTCACACGATGAGGAGTGTTTTCTGGGTGCCAGCCTTAGGTGGGGTCGTTACTTTCGCTCCATTCTGTCTCATGTTGCGATATCTAATGAAGACTGTACACTAATCTAGCCTTAAGACGTTTCAATTTCAATTTAGTGGAGTTTTGTCTTTATGTCGATATTAAATTACACCTTATCTATGATATTTGTAAGAATCTCAGATTGGGTGATGTGGAGAGGGAGAGAGATACTTTAAGGGTCTTCCAAATCCAGAAACTCTTTCTTGGGTGGCGCGGCTCCACGGTACCAGGAGCAGGAGCCGTCTCCTCTCTTGATGCAGGCATAGTGGTCGGACTGGGGCCCGTGAATTATCTTCTCCGTCACCCAATCTGTCCACAGACACTCCTCTGGGGCAGTGATCTCGCATGGGAAGGTTGCACAGCGTGTGATCTGGGTGCAGCAAAACAATGTTTGTTAACAGGATGTGATACTGAAACCAGTATTTTTTTTAAACAAAGTACATAGATATGCAAATGCTAAAATTAAACTACATTTTATTTTTAAATATTAGCTAGGTACTAAGCTACTCAACTTTAGAGTCCACAGTCCACCCTAAAGTCTCTATATGTGTTTTGGAATACTTTTGCTCAATTCTGCACTATTTTGTAATAAAACTAGTGCAAGTGTTGAGTACCCAAATGATGTAGTTCTTCAAATGCAAAAACAGTGTGCACTATATGAACAGTTTGAGGATTATAGGCCTAATGGACGGATGGATTGGAAGAAAGACAGATAATTACACAGATGCATGGATGGATAAATGATGGACGCATAATACAGAATAGACAGATGATTACTCAGAATCAGATTGACTGAACAGAGTGATTCATAGATAAAAGCATGGAAAGAAAGAAAGCCAATTCTTCAAATTCTGAATTGTACACTACCCATGTTGACAGTATGTTCTACAGTAATGATTATTATGTGTCCACAGGAGAAATAAACTCACCTTGCAGTCACACCCTGTCTGATAGCGCTGACTGAGGCTCTTCTTCTGGGTGGCACTCATGGATTCCCAGGGCATGATGAGATCACACAGAGTCACGTGCATCTTGCCGTTGGCCTCCGCCTTGCCTGGAAACACAATGTGCAGACAAAACAATCTAAACCATCTGTGAACATCTGATAGTCACGGACACAACGAGGCCCAACAGACAAAATAACAGCACGAGAACACGATAACAAGTCAGCACGTTTATAAACCGAACCCTTCTGTAGTCATCTATTATCAAAGTGCAGATTTGGTGAAAAACACTACAAGCAAAAGCTTGTGAACCCTGATGGTGGAGAATAGGAGTAGCTAACTACAATTTGGGAACACACAAATACAATGACATCAACAACCTCAAGATGGTTTCTATTTTTGCTCAAAGCGAAGGTTTCTGAAGGTCTGCTCTGGTTACAATCTGAAACCTGGGTAGTTTCTACTCAGTGTGGAGAAGGGAATGTGTGCCTTGAAAACACAACCTCAGCAGTTACTCCGCACTACAGGATCAGCTCTCTCATTATTTTACCTCCTCTCCTCCTCTAAAACTTCGGCTTTAAAGGCAATTGCTACCCTCCACAGACCTCTGCCTTGTCAACTCTGTAATTTGGGCTCTGCTGGAATGGTCTGAGATGGGGAAACCAGAAGTTGTCTGTGTTCATCTTTTGACGTTCTTTTATATTCTGTGTTTTTTCCCTTCAGAGTTGCCTGCTCAGCAAGTTCATTAGAGAGAGAAGAGAAGAGTATTAAAACCCTGCTGTAAATTCAGCACATTGTATATCAGTAAGTCACGGTTTATAAACTTCTGTCCTGTCTGAAAACAGATCGCCTTGAGTGAAGCATGAGCCAACTGGCAAGTACTTTGCTGTGAAGGCAATAACCAAGCATTGTGTGGTTAGTCTGCACATTTATTTGACCAAAAACAACAGCTGCAGAGAAATGAAAGTTTTTTTACCTGAGATGAGGTACTCCTTCTTTCCGTTAGTCTCCAAATTCGTCACCCCGCACACTGCAGATGAGGGTGCGGTGAAGATCACGTCGATGTGGCGATCCGGGCCTTTGAACATCTGAGAGAGGAAAACCAAATCTCGTTTTATTCAATGAAAGACATTTTCATTACAGGTTAGATCTGAATAACAGCTGTCATCTTCATCCCTCACCTTGATCTGCTTAATCTCATATTGGATCCGCTTGATGGGGTTCCCATAAATATCATTCCCAGAATCCACTTCTTTTTTTCCAACCACTTTGGCCCTGATTACTGCAGGGAAACGAATAATGAAAATGTTAATTTCATGAACTGCAAAAGAAAAATATTATAATTTTTGTATGCTTTTCATATGGTTTGATTAAAATTACCTCTAAAACTATTTGTATTTTATCTACTATTATGGTAAAAATATGATTGAGAAATCACTTAAATAAATCAAATGAACAAATAAGAAAAGCTAAGAAAGATGTAAATAAAGTAGGAAGTTTCATGGTGCCTTAAATTTTTTTTGGAAATATACTTAAGATATACTTATAAGATTAAATATACTTACAAAAATTATCTATGTATAAAATTTTAGATTGAAAGTTGTTGATATATCATGATTTGTTCATGATGATTTCATGCAAAAAGATTGTTTGCGTACACAAGGTTATTGAATGAGACCTAATGTTTTCTTATTGTGAAATCCATTAAATGTGCAAACCAGAAGTTTACCAGAGACATTATATGGGGAGTGGACTCACTTAAACTTGTATGAAAATGGATGAAATTAATTTTAACTTTTATATAGCAGCAAATCATTGCTATTACATTTTATTCCTTTTCCAGAGTTCCAAAGATTTCTGTTTTTCTCAATTTAAGTAGATAGGAGACAGGAGCTGAACTTGGATGGGACATTTCAAAGATGGCCGCTATGTGGACTGACTTGCCTTCTTGGGACTAAATGTGTGATTTCTGTTAGCCCAGCATTGCTGAGACGAAGCAGGGGATTTCCAATTCCCAGCACACCTTGCACAAGACTGAATGGGGAGAGTACATGTTGTAATTAAGTGTTATTTAAATTGTTTTTAACATGATGAGAAATACAAGGTTTTATTGTTATTTTGGAATAGAGAAATGTTTCTGTTATGTTGGTTTTTTGAGTTACCATTGTGGTAAGCTTGAGCTTAGGTTGGTAAAAAACTGCATTTATCATGCTAACATGCACTATCCTTAACTATACTTTAACTGCAAGAGATTCAGCTGGGTTAATTTGACATGTGTCATTTTATTGTTCTATTCAATTCAGTTATGTTTCCAGTGCAGTTTCAGTTTACGGTTTAATTCAATGTTAAGAAAACCCATATCCAAAGTTTTAAAACCATTGTCAACAACTAAATTAAGTTCAGCCAAAGAGTCTTTTTTTTTCTTCATGTGTGGAATCTTCATGTTTTTCCACCACTACTTGGACGCTGTAAAATATACAAGCTACAGCACAAAGGCTGTAGAGATTCTGTCACATTATCATAAAAAGATGAAAAGGCACATGACTCTTGTGCTGTACTTTTCTCCATGCCACCTCTCATCTGAGGCCTTGTCTAAACACCAGCGAGAGGTCTCTCTCATTTAAAGAGAGTCATGCCCCCAAACCCAAATCCCATTTCCTGCAAGTTGAGCGTTTGCAGCTGTCCAGCATTTCTTTAACTCTCTTTGTCAGGTCAGCCAACATGCGGCAGAGACGCCTCCTCTAGAGAAGCTGACACATGACAACCTAGCGCTGACTCATTCATTCTCTTGGCTTTTATACTCACCCTTATTTTCCTATTCCTATCATTTTTAAATGGCTGTTTTTTTTTTCACTGAAATACTGCACATAAACTTAGAATGGAACTTAAGGGGGTGAAAAGAAACATCTCTATCATTCAAAGAAACCGTTCACCCTCCACAACCCTAAACTTCAGCCGTGTCGTCCTCATACAGCAGCTTTACTTTAAAGGGGTCATATGATGCTGCTAAAAAGAACATTATTTGTGAAACACATCGATTTTTACAAGGCTCATCGCTCTGAAAAGCGAGGTGTGCTCTGATTGGTCAGCTATCCAGTGCGTTGTGATTGGCTGAATACCTCAAGCGTGTGACAGAAATGTTACACCTCTTAACATATTGTGATGCCCTGTCTTTGCAACTTTAAAGATCTTATTTATGAACCAAGAGCTTATAACACTCCAAAGAGAAAGGAAAAATTGAAATCTCATCATATGACCCCTTTTACTGGAGAGTAAACAGCTGCAAACCTTCTAATATAAACTGTGTATCACATTTAAACAAACTCTGCTGCTTAAACTAGCAGAGCAGAACTTAAACAATGATTTCATGCTTTAGTTTTTTTTCTGTTAAGCAGAGTAAATAGTATATGTTATTGACTGACAAGGGGAAAAGCTAGATGGGAAGTTGAACATCAGTCAAAGATCATGTGAGATTTCTGATTATTGCATGTGACAAAATCTTTAGTCAAAGAGTCCAAAACAACATTGTACCCCATCGTCTTTTGGTATATTGACAAAAAAAACACAACATTTATCAAAATGTCTTCTTTTGTGTTCCACAAATGGTCATACAGGTTTGAAACAATGAGAATGTAAGTTAATGACATAATTTCAATTTTGGGTGAACTATTCCTATTCCAGACAGAAAAAATTAAAAATATCTTTACATTACATGTAAAGTACTATGTATGCAATCAACTGCCATTATTACAAAATCACTGACAGGGTGATTAGGTCATTCTGAAGTGGTGTAATTTGCAATAATGACCAGATGAATATTAATTTTCCGACTTATTATATGGTTGCTTACTAAACAAATAAACAAATGGTCATGAAATATTGATATTAATAGTATAAATTAGTATATCAGTATAATAAAATGCTCATATGGTGGGACAATGATCAGTTATACAGTTTATACAAAAACTATTTCACTGCAGAATGTTGTGATTGACCAATCAGAATCAAATATTTCAGGGAGTTGTGTAAAGCCAAGTGGCATTTATTTTAAAGAAGTATAACATAAACAGACATTATAGAACATTCTGTTCAAGCATTTAGATGCTTTATAGTTGTCAAATGCCAGTGCAAATCATTGTATATTCATAATTTTATTTAAGTGTTGTGATGATATTCATAATTACCCGATGTGTTTTACAGGACATTGATCTAAAGTCTATTAAATCAATCCATATATGAATCACACTTAACTGTGCTGTGAAATGAAGTACTGCTTATGAGCTATTGCTATAAAATGGTGCTGTTGTTTACCTGTTGGTCTTGTTTACATTTGCCTAGTAAACCAACGATGAAACAATTACAGGCTAAGGTTGCCCTCAAAGCTAAACTTGTCTCAGTAAACCGGTGGATCGTTTCGCTGCTTGGCAAACTGTTTGCTAAGTTGTCCAGATATATACTGCAAGTCACACTTTTTGCAACATATTCACCCAAAAATAACCAGTCCTTCACATGTCCACAGTGTACATAGCCATTTGGTCACCTAAAATGTGATCAGTGTCAGTATGCAACATTTATTTGTGTTGGCACTGGCAGTGTCTCTGGCAAGAACAAGAAGGGGGAACAGATATTTGAAGTTTCTGGGGTATTTCATGGGAATACCCACAAAGTGAAGCAACTCCACAGCACCAATGACAAAGTTTTGCTAAGCATTGTCTACTACAGTTGGTTTGTACAGTATATTAAAAATAAGTGACCCAGTGCAGTTCCAAACTCATGCGTTTTGTAATGTAATCTATATTTTCTTTTGTTCACAGCTTTCATTGTAAGACACACAAACTGTCCGTGCTGGCTTCTGGCTAATTTGACCAGCTTCTACCAACCCTGCTGGAAAGACCAGCTTAGGCCAGTATAAATTATGCAAGTTAGTGCAGGTTTGATGCTGGTCTATCTGGTTTACAAGCATAACCACACAGTTTATCATCAAAACTTACTGGTGAAGTCAGTCTTTTTGGCTAAGCTAGATAAGAAGCATGGTAGAGATGCAAAATACAATACAACATATGCTGAGCTTTTTTAGAAGTGACAGATGCCACTTCTTTTTTAAGATTTATGCATTTCAAAATGTCAAATTTCTAGTTATATTTAAGTTAAGTTATATTTAATTGATGTACACTACCGTTTAAAAGTTTGGGGTCAGTAAGAGTTTTTTGGAAATAATTTCCCCCCCTTTTATTTAGCATAGATGCATTAAATTGATCAAAAGGGACAGTAAAGACATAATAATAATTCATAATAATGAGAAATGTTTCTTGAGCAGCAAATCAGCATATTGGAATGATTTCTGTTTTAAATTCAGAATAAATATGAACTTGAAATTCGTTTGAGTATATAAACTAACTTAAAAAAACACTACAGCAACTACATTCATTTTGGCATAAACTTAACATTTTATATTTAGCAGAGTTAAGCATATTTAAATAAATCCAACTAAATATGTATAAATATTTATTTTTGCACAAAATTGTTTTTGAGTGATTTCAGGATCGTGATTGAATGTATGGCCCATCAGCAACAAGATACAGTAACAGGTAAGCATTATCTTCACCCTTTTAAAAGAGAATGCCTTTTTCTGCATAACATATGTGAGTCACCGACCCATTTTTGAGCAAATGGCATTCTTACTCCTGATCAGTGATTGGAAATACACCCAAAGAGAGCTTATGAGTCGGAAATCTGTCCCGTTGACTGAACCCAGAAAAAACAAAAATATCTCTAAAAAAGGAGAAGATTACTGTACACAGTTTCATGTTAATCAACTGCAGATGAAAATGATTTAAGACAACTTCTCAAGTAGGCTTTCATCAGCAACAGCTGACTTGTAAATCCGGTTTCCAATTACAGCTGCTGAAGTTACGGCCTACCCACACCTCATCTGTTTGAGTCAGAAAAACATACTCCGAAAACTGACCTGAGGTCAGTCTGAAGAGGTCTGAAACATTAAGATATTAGCCGGGCTGCTCCTCCTTTTCCCACCCTGTTCTTTCATAAACAGGCAGTCTTTCTGTAGCATCGATATGCTTTGCCAGCTGTTTGGATCGGCTGTGTATTTTGTCAGGACAGCTTGTTTTAATCGAGGTATGTTCAGGAACATTTCTGCAAAACTACTTAAGCAAACGCTGCAATGAAATGGAGATTTAAATGAAGCACAGTTTATGAGACAAACTACATTTTTACAAGTTGAATTAGACTTGCTACTTAAACTCTCAGGGCTAATTGAGGTTAAAGGGATAGTTCACACAAAATTCCTTCATTTCCACATGTCATTACAAAACTTTGTCTTTATTTCTTTTCGTGGAACATGAAAGGAAACATTTTGAAGGATGTTACCACTGCTCTCTTTCATATAATGAAAGTGAATGGGGACCAGGGGCTGTCAAGCTCCAAAAAAGCGTGATAAAAGCATCATAAACTGAAAATATTGCTTGACTGCAGTGGTCACCATTTATTTTAATTGTATAGGAAAGAGCAGCTTGGATATTCAGCTATAAAAATGTTCTTTTGTGCTCCACGGAAAATCAAATGTGTTTCAAAAGACATGAGGGTGAGTGAATGATGACGGAACTATTCCTTCAAATGTGAAGATGAAAAATAGTTAAATGATATCACAGGATAGTCAGAGATAGAAATGGAAAAACAAAATGTAACGGTTGCAGTTTTTGAGTCACTTGCTCACTATGGAAAATATGAGCCCGTGGATATAGGATGCAGGGACATAAAATAACTAGAAAAAAGAAAACACACACACACACACACACACACACACACACAGAGCCATTATTATACACCCATGGGTTCAATTTATGGGCTGGAAAACACGCAAATATGAAGGTTTCATTGCTCTAAAAGTTAACGATAGCCCCCTCCTCCTCCAGTCCAAGTTGCATGCTTTTCTGTGTATGTCAAGCCTTTCTGGGTCCTGAGCTATAGGGCATGATAACACTGTGCCAGAACTAAAGATCAGTATAGTCTTATTCTAAAACTAGTTTATCGTGGTTCCAGTGTTAAAGTAGGTCAAGCTACAACACAAGCTTTTGCACCTAAAATTCCAGACGCTAGGCTAAAAACGTTTTGAGGGCAAGGAGGCCTCGCTTCTGCTGGTGAAGTAATCAGGCAATTCTCAAAAGGCATCAGAGAGCATCCCGCAGTGAGGAGCAGTAGCTTCTGCTTTACTCTACACTTTCATTTTGGGATGGAGTAACCATTCAAGTGTCACATGTGTAAGAGTCAGGGTCAAGAACCTATTAAGGGAAAATTCTGTCATCAGTTATTCAAAACTGTATGATTGTATGAATAAATTAAGTCAAGTTTGAAACAACATTCAGCTTCATACAAATAAAATTCATTAAATGCAATTTGACTCCACATTTCTAAAACAACAAATCATGATTTGGCTAATGCTAACTAACTCTCAACCATTTTTTAACAGACAGTGACACCTATGTATTGATCTGGACTATTTTTAACTGATAAAAACTAAAAAAATATTTTCAAGCTGATAATTTTTATCCAAGAAAAAAGTTTCTTGAGCGAACGGTAAGCACCAGCATAAACATACTTAATTTGATGATCTAAAAATGTAAGGAAGCTTTTTCTGTATGGGACCCTGATAGTTTTAGGGTCACAATATTAATCAAAATTGTATTCTTTTTTCTTTGAGATTTAATAATTAAAGCATCAAAGGGGTAATTAATTTTCACAGTTCTGCAGTTCAAATGGAGTGATGTTCTGCAGTGTCTGTCTTCAGCTTCATTCCCACTGCTTCATTTTTCCTGCCTGACCCACATTCC
The DNA here is from genome assembly GCF_018340385.1 of Cyprinus carpio. Taxonomy (NCBI): domain Eukaryota; kingdom Metazoa; phylum Chordata; class Actinopteri; order Cypriniformes; family Cyprinidae; genus Cyprinus; species Cyprinus carpio. The sequence goes on from NC_056583.1 coordinate 18,094,453, forward strand.
TGTTGCCCGATAATCATGCATATCCCACAATGCCTGCTCCCTCCACAGATGACTTACACACTCTCTTATATATGCACATATCATAATCAAAATGTCATAGTTTCCATGAAAATATACCCACCACATATACTAGCCACATCCTGAGTTTCCGTATGCCTGCACAGCTTTTAGCAATCATGACCAGCGCGAAGCCCAGGCAGACCACTGCACCAAAAGTCCCCGAACTCCTCTTCCACTCCTACCTTCACAGACAGCACTCACTGACTTCACTGAGGGCCACCACAACCAAAATGTATTCCACCTCACAGGTATCAAATACAATATTATTTTTAGTGTTTCAGAGGCCATTTGGTTGTCTTTACCTTTTAAAAAACATAAGGACAAACCTCAAAAGTTTTCCTAAAATATGGAAAATGTGGGGGGGGGGGGGGGGGGGGGTAGGGGGTTTAACATAGCATGCAGAAATCATATGCATTATTATTTTTTCCCCTGCATGATGAAGTTCCTCCATACACATGACAGAAATGTAAATAATTTGATAGAAATAATTGTGAGATTCTTACCAAACATTATACATTACATTTATGAACTAAATATCCAATGAGATGGAAAATGTATGCTTTACAAAAATATACCTACACCACAGAGGTAAAAACTGAACAAGAGAATGGAGCCGTTTTCCTTTCACTCTGGATACTCTGAATTCTCTTTGAATTAATTTATTTCTGTTTGAACTCCTGACACAGTTCATCACTGTAATTGAGCACAACAGTAGGGTTACCGAAGTAAAACTCACATTCTTTTTCTGAGATTAACTGCCTTTTAACAATATTATATAAATGTTCCAGGAGCTCTGAGGTTTTAAGCAACAACATATGCTTCTCTAGAAGATTTAGGCTTTTTATTAAATTCTACTGCAAAAAATTATGAAAAGAATTCTACCAATCAGAGTTTCTGTTAACAGGCATAAGAGCTCAGCACCATTGCAAATTATGTAATTGTGTGCTTTCAAAATATTTGAATATTTTCAGTTTATTTTTAAGTTTTCCCAGGAAATATTGTTTCTATACTTTTGAAATCAATGACTATAAATCAATAGGTTTATATTGTACCATAATGCAGATGGGACGAGTGTACATTGTAGTTGTTTAAGACACTGACCAATGTTTTTGTTTGATATTTAAAAGACTTCCATTTCACGTTTCATACTGTAAAAATGAAAAGATGCACAAAAGACAGAATTTGCTGGATTTATGCACATCACTGTCAATGCTTGTACAAGAAAGCCAGTGCAAATGTTCTAAGACTCTGAGGTTTACCAACATGGAAAAGGTCAAAGCTGGACAACTGACAGTTGGATGCTGCCCACTGCTTCGGCCTGGGTATATAAACAGCCAGAGCGGACACGGCAGGATGTGGAGAAAGACTGGTTTGTGTGAGGTTTGCTGACTGCATTTAAATGCCATTCATTTCCCAGTTTTTATCAAAACACATGTGGGGAAAGATTTCACATTTGGATGTTTTTTGTCAGAAATTTCTAACATTTCCTGTGAGGTGGAGAACCAACAAACTGTCTGACATGTAGCTTTCAAAAGTCACATCCTCGCAACAATCTGACGTAAACTGCAGCACACTGTGTATGACCAGAAATATGAGGTTCAGGTGAACAAACATCATTGAAAATGAATCATGTGATGCACAAGGTAATTGCAATTAATATATCATGCCTGTGGGAGGTTGAAGATACTTGCATATTTATGGATTTTTAGAAACTTTCCAGCTAATAATATATTCTTGATAACTACTTTTCTCCTTCTTTATGACCAAGAGACAAGAAGTGCTTGGCTTGGACCTGCAAACAAGGCTCAAACGCAGTTTCACCTTCAGTAGACTCAAAAAAAGCAGTGTGAGTTCTTTGCCGGTGTTTATTGCTACTGTCTGGGGCTATTAAATGTAGCAATGAGCTCTGTCATATGTCACTGAGCCAGTGAAGATGACAGATTCCAGACTAGATCTTTATTCTGTGAAACAGGTGGAACTGATTGGTTTGGTTTGACATCAAAGCAGCAATATTCCACTTGAGAACGAGGTATGTTTGAATTGAATAACCAAAATAACCTTGCTCTCTTGAGGCACATCATTGAATCAAGTCAAAGCAACTCATGGTACATTGGAAATAATGTTTGGAATTTTTACATCAAAAATGCTAACTCTTAAACATAAAGGTTCTTTAGCGTCCATGGTTCCATGAACAACCTTTAACATCCATGAAAACTTTCCATTGCAGAGGTTCTTTACTGTGGAAAAAAGGTTCTTTAGATTATTACAATTCTCTTCACACTAAGAAAAAAAAAGGCTTCTTTTTAATGCCTGTTTTAACCTTTAAATGCATACCTCGGGTCTTTAGCGACCGGGACGTCATTCACTACCCTCCCCCTCATTCATTTTTTAAAGTTATACATTACGAGGTATGTAATAGTGTAGCCTAAGTATATCTTTCCTGTGCAACAATAATTAAATATTTGATGACTCAAATGCAATTCACCTTTATTCCTCAAGGTGGCACTGTGTGATAGACAATGATGACATGATGTTTCATTCATAATTACCAGTAGCCCCTCACTGCAGAACACAAGATCCACATCAAGGGGGTGGAGACTGGTAGGTTTAGGTATATGTAAGGTGGGAGGAGTTGGATGTCCCCTGCATCTTGCGTTCTGCAGTGAGGACCATCTCATAATTACCGCAGGCATAAAACAAAAGAATATCATCAGCAAAAACTGAACTGGCTTGAATGGCTTTACTGCAGAGCAATTACTGTATGCAATGAAATATACGTGTCACTGTCATTTGATGGTGGATGTGGTGAATAAGCAGCCAGCGATCAAAATATTGATTTTGAAGTCCGTGAAAATGAAATTTTTGAGAATATGGTTGAGATCACAAATATGAGGCAGATGCTGAATGTACTGGGGAAGTGCGCTTTGATGATGACAGTCAGGGACAGTGATGGTAAAATGTATCTGCTCCAATTGAACCCTTCTAAGCTTCAAAAGTTAACCAAATACGCATTATTTTATTATTTTGTAATTGTTATTAAAATATAATTTTGCCAAAGACCTGAATATGTGATAGTAATGATTGGCGAAACATCCACGCATTTAATATTTTTGGGGGGGGGAATAGTTTTCTGAAAAAAAAAAAAAAAAAAAAAAAGGTGATTTGAAGTTAGCACATGCAGTAAACTGTAAAAGTAAAAGGAAGTAAAACTTAAAAGGAAGAATGAATTACATTTACATTATAAGTTTATATCACATTTAGTTTATATTACATTTACAGTAAGTTATTGAATAAGTTTTTTATTTTTTTTTTAAGTAAAAAAAAACTACTGTGAAAAACTGCCCCTGTGTTACATCAGATTATTTTTAAACAGTTTTGATTCTTGATTTTTTCAGTTAAGTATTTTAAGGGTGTTTATGTTACTATTTATTTCATTTAGTTAATGTTACACCAATAAAACCACCCACTCGAAGTATTACTCACTAAAAAGTGTGTGGCCAAATAATTTTGGTTGTCTAGGCTGTCTGAACAGCATAGTTGATCGGTATGGCTAGACACAGCACACTTTAGCGGTCTGTCTGCTCCTTTACATTATGGTTCCCTTGTTACTCTACATGAATGACCAGCATTGTTTTCATGCCTCCTAGTACTGCAGTCTCTGGTTCTGCTACAAGGCTTTTGGGTACACTAAACCTTTTCAAAGGGCTACCTTTGAGAAATGTTTGTACATTTGGCATCCTCCACTGGTAATTCCTTGTTTTTTTTTTTTTTTTTTTTTTTTTTTTTTTTTTTTTACAATTTATAACTTCCTCAACCTCTCCCAAAGGAATCCTCACCACTTCTGTATTCAGCAATGTTCAGCACCACACCCGGCCTGCTCTCTGACCCTTGTGACCCTTACGGTCTATTCACTTCCCTCATGGCACCAAGCTTGTCACTAGACAGTTTGCCAAAAGGGATCAGGTCGGACTACGATTCCAGCTCATGGCATTTGGCTCAGATAAATAATTTAAGCAGATGACCAGCATAATTGGGCCTTTAGTTGGGCAGTTTATACAGTATAAACAACCCTGGGTGCACCAAAGAAAATGAGGCAGTTACAATCCTCAAGGTAATCCTGTAGAGTCAACATGAATTGTAACTCATTTTGTTTGTTTGATTTGACACATTTCCATGCACCACGATTGTCCCTTGTAATATCACTTCTCCCCTGCCCCTCCGTAGGTCTGTGCACGCCACTGAAACAGAATATACAGTATCTCTGTACCATATTGGCTTTCAGCTGATACTGGAGATTTTTTTTATATTGGTTTACTCTATTTTTACATTCAGATGACCTTAGCTGGCATTTAACGCTCACTTAAAGGTAATCTTTAGCAAGTCTCAGAATGATGACTGATTTTTCATACTATACGTTATAATGTTTTGATTCATATATTCACTTGTAGTATTTAAAAGTTTTAGTTTTTAGTGTTTTATTTTTTAATTTAAATAAAAGACCCTTTATTAGCTGTTGGCCAAGGCATGAAAATGATTATCACCTTATCTTTATTTATATTTTTAATATTGATGCATCCCTAATATTTAGTGTGGGATGAGACTTGATTTTATCCATCAGTAATTGATTGAAGATTATGAAAACAGGAATTTTTCAGGAACATGCATTAAGAAATTAAATAGATTTCATGTTGACTTCTCTCAGTTTTATGGAAGCTTGTTTCCACAGAATAATAAAAATAAAAGATAATTGTGACTTTTCATCTCAGAATTCTGACTTTTTTTTCTCAGAATTGAGAGATATAAACTTGGAATTGCGAGTTACACATAGAAATATACTTTATTTCTTGCAATTCTGACTTGTTTTCCTCACAACTGCAAGTTTATATTTTACAATAATGTCCAGTTCTGAGGAAAAAAGTCAGGTCACAATTCTGGCATTTTCTGACATAATTTATATCTCACAAATCTGCAATTGTGTTTTATAAAGTCAGAATTGCGAGATATTAGGGAATATAAATATTGACTTTATTTTTCAGAATTGCAAGTTTATATCTTACATTTCAGACTCTGTAACTTGCAATTGCGAGTTTATATCTCAATTCTCACTTTATAGTTTATATCACACAATTTTGAGAAAAGAAAATTCAGAATTGCGATATGTAACTTGTCAGAATTGTGAGAGAAAAAGTCACAAGTACTTTTTTTATTATTTATTCAGTAGCAGAAACCAAATTTCCATGCAATTTCCATTGGCTGCTTAAAAAAAAAAAAGATTAATTTTGATCAATATACATTTCCTAGCTGTCCTCTTATTGTATGATGAATGAATGATTTTTTTTTTAGTGGTTTTGCAGACAAACAAACATTCTGAGCTTTTGGAATGCATTCTGAACAACAAAAGCTCAAAGAGAGAAAAATCTAGTGGCATAGCTCATGTTACAGTTTTCAATCTTGAGATAATCCTGTCACTGTTCAGACTCTCTGAAAGCATGTTGTGCTCGTCTATGACTCAATAACAGTGAACTGCGAGGTAAATAATGGGGCTGTGTCATTCCCACAGGGAACAGAAGACTGGATCCACATGACTAAGGTTTTTATGTATGACACGTAGAAACCTTATTAATGCCAAGTACAGATTCAAAATGAATACTTGCAATAACACTAACAGACCGCAAAGGGCAAGTGACCGCATTTTGGTTTGGTTACTTTATTAATATGCAGAGATCCCATTTCTGTCACGAAATATGAGCACTAAATTAATTTCCGGCTAACAGCTTGTTCATTTCCACTGCAAGTCAGGAAAGACGCAAACCTCTCGGAACAACCACTAAAGCTTACTTTTCACAAAAAGGTGGAAAAAACCTTCTCTCTCTTTATCCAAGAAGCCTGGTTCAAAGCCAGAGTGCTGAGGCAAGGGCGGGTGGTGCAGCCAAAGAGTGAGCTTTTCTCACTGTTTGAAGAATGCCATGCATATTTCTGAAAGGTCCTTGACTTTCATTGCTTTTTCCTCTCTGGCACATCCAGAGCTGTCGGCCAGATGTCGGATGCTCTCCGATGGTTTCTGCGGGAGCTGCGGGGTTCTAATCAAACTGTAAGCCCTCTAAAGCACTTTAAGAGGCTGCTGGCCTGTGTATATTTGTCTTATCTTCTATTAGCAGCTCAAGACAGGGTTTGGGCTCTGTTCCAACGGTGGGCGCACCTAGCTAATCATGTCTGAATGACGCTTGAATTAAGCATGAACTGGGAGGGAAAGCCCCAGTGGGATGCAAAACATTCTTGCAATTTTTTATGCTTCATTTCTCTCCATCTGAGAGAAATATGAAATAGAGACCAGTTGTGCAGGCAATCAAGGCCTTAGTTAGTAGTCAGTAAAATTGCTTTTAAATTTTTGTAAAGGAAAAGACACACACACACACACACACATATATATATATATATGTGTGTGTGTGTGTGTGTGTGTGTGTGTGTGTGTGTGTGTGTGTCTGTGTCAAGTAATATGAACACATTTTTCTGGCACATGTATTTGTTCTGGTATTGGCAGATCGGGAAGAAATCTGAAATACTTCGGTCAGTAGAAAAAAAACCTTACTGATGAGCCCTTCTAGTCACACTATATTGTGTTGTGGATGAGCGCAGATGATTTGGAGGCTTGCAGCTAGACAGTGAATCAGTGTGAATCTACAGGCCAATAAGAATGGTGTGAATGTATCATCATCCTGTTTGGGTTTCAGTCTTTTACCAGCAGACAAGAGTGTCACATCCATATTTGTTTGACATCTCACCATGATTTTCCCATGCAACAGGCAATTTGCTTTCAACAAATAATACTAAGCCAAAATAATTTGTCTCATCTCTTAATGTACTGTTTTGGTTCTGTGTATCAAGGACAGTTGAAAGCTTTTGGTGAAAAGCAGACATAAATAGTTGCTTCTGACGAATGAAACAGAAGTCAGATATAAATAGATATAAATAGGCCTCAAAACGTTATTCAGCTCAAGCAGCAGGACTAAATGTGTGTGCCAAAGATAACAGACCAACAGACAGAACACTTTATCTGCTGTCATCCACACTGGGCACTAAAACAATAGCACAGATGCATAAGTAGAAAACACAATGGCGAGATGAACAACACATTCAAGTACAACCAATAAAAGGGTAATAAAAGTTTTCAATTTTCACAACCTAAATCCTCACAGATCTGGACTTGAAAACAAGGTCTAGATGTCACTGAACCTCACTCAATCAGTCTGTGCACATTCAGAGACTCAGACAGACAGCATAAATGTATAAAAATGTATACATAATAACACAAATCTAATAATAATAATTTAAAATAATTAATTAGAAATTAATATTAAATACAATTCAAAATAATAATGTACTGCAATTTTAAAGCTGCTCTGATGCAGCATTTCAATTACATAAGTAATGCAGCATTAGAGCAGCCTCTGATCCAGAGGTGGGTCAGAGTTGGCATGTTTTAGTACTGCTGTTATGTGGCTTATTTTTTTATTTTTATTTTTTTTATAAATATCCACCTCAAACCCAGTAGTTGTGATGCTTCATTTCATCCACTAACCAGCATCAGAGCAGCCTCCAACTTTGTTGTTGTCAGGATATAGGCTACGTGTAGTTTCAGGTTTCTCTAATAACAATTACTTTACATATGTGCGACATTAAACAAAATACGAGCAGCCTTTGTGCTATAAAGACACATTAACCCTAATGATGATGCATTTGCAATAAACTCGCTATAGTAACAATTTTGCATTGTGGCGTAGCATCATTGAGATTGTTGACACGCACTTACCAACATCAGCATTGCAGAACGCCTGTTGAGGATGGACGGGGGAACAACTGCACGCTTCTGCGATCTCTCCCACCCGAAACAGTACCAGCACCACAAGTGTGCCAATACAGCTCCTGACACTCTTCATTGCTTCACTTTAATACCTGACAGCAAAATTAGAGGGAGGTAGACGATCTTCTACGATGTCAACAATGATCCAGCCCCTCACACAGCCGAAAAGTACAACGTCCACCGCCGTTCGAGATGCCACGCGCTGAGTATTAGTGTGACTACTGCTGTTAAATTCCTCAGAGACGAACGGGCTTGTTGGTAATAAAGGAAGTGCACTGCTGCTCTATTTTAATGGTCTTTCCAGGCTTCTTTCTTTTCCACTGCCTTCTATGGGTGTGTTCTCATAGAGAGGCCAGGTTCGTGCCTTAATAGCTGCGCGTGGACTCCTCCCTTTAAACCAGATTCAACCAGAGGTGGGCGCTTCATGAAGCTCTTCAAAAGATTTCTTTCACTCTTTCTGTCAGGGCAGAGTTTTGTACAAATATACGCATTCAAGTATTAAATAAAATCTATCCAAAATTATTTTATGGCATACATTAGGCTGCTTTTCATTCTTTTTTACGTTAATGACACGTGCTTGTGTTTATTCACCGTATTATTATGCTACACCTACCTACTGTACCTCGCAGAGTACAAACTGACATCACAGTAAGCGAAACATTAAAGGGGGTAGCTTTTCTTTTAGGACTTTTTCAAGTCTTCTAAAGCCACGTGATAGTTGTGTGTAAGAAAGAAACTCCTGAACAGTCTTTGTTCTCTAACAATCTTGACATTTGCCCTCGCTCTCTACGAGAAGTAGCCAGCTATTCATTGATGAATAGCGTTAAACAGTCTTTAATGAATTGTTGATTCGGTTCACAAAACCTGTCTGAATGATTCATTCACGAATCAGACTCAGATCAGACTAATCAGTGATTTAAACTGCTGTCTATTTCTCGCTCAAAGCTGTTGTATGAATTCAGACTTGGAATATTGGGCCACTTTTATGATTTTTGCTGACGTTTCATGATGATGAAATGATGGTACTGTAGTGCTACTCCCAGTCTGTCAGTATAACAGAATATAATATATAAAGTAGAATAAAAGTTCTATTGATGTTTAATCCACACTATTTTTTACCCTTATTGAACCATAATCCCACAATAAAAAAACCTAATTTCCGTATCATATTAATACACAAAAGCACACCAGAGACGCTGAATCGGGAACTTTAGCTGCTATCACATCTATTAGGAATTTGCTCTTGTAGTCATAAATCTACTGAAGTCTCTTTATTGTTTCAGAACAGCAGTAAAATGCTCTCCTTGCTCCTGCGTCTGCCATGAGGCTGTGTCTGCAGTTGGCACATTCTCATTGTTTCCACTCTGACTAGAGGGAAAAGCAAAAATCCACAATGTGCTGCTCTGAGAGAGAATGAAGTAAAATAAATAAATTAATGCAATGGTTGGAAAATCTCATGGCAAGTTTGTTGGCAATGACTCCATCATTATGGTGAAATCACATCTCTGGCTGTGGCTGAGCAGCCCCTGTGGATTCATGGATTCAAATGTCACAGTACCCTGTTTTTATTAAATTTTTGGGGTCTTCTTAAGGAATTCATAGTTAAAAAAAGCACAGAGTCTTGTTTTATCTTTTTTACATAAATCATCAACATGAGGCCTGAGACTAGTCAACTCTGATGTACTGACTGAGTTCTAGCAAAAGCATGGTATTGATGGTGTGCCTTTGTGAAGGAAAGAAACTTTGTGACTTGGTCTGTTGTTGCGTGTTTGACGGTGTGCGGCACAGACAAAAGCAATTTAGTGTCTGTGGTAATACTTAACCAGGAAACTATGACAAAAATGTGTATGTGGTGCCCAGAAAGGGTGTTTTTGAGATTTTTTTTACCCCCTTAAAAAATATGCAAAGACAGAGCTATACAACACAACCAACTTTCTTTTAATGGCCAATTTGTAAACAGTGGCAACAGTGAACTAATCTGCAAATCTATATGGAATATTTGCATAATGATTTACAGGTTACAACCTGGCTTTTCCCATCACAGAGCTGCATTTTTCCAACAGAAGTTTTCCTTTAGGAACGTAGCAAGATTATTGTCTGGGTCTGTGTGTTTGCATAGTTTGGAATAACAATTACTGCTGCTGTCAATCATTCAACAATTTCCAGAGAGTGAGGACGCAGACATACAGGATGAGAATAAAAGCAGAATTTTACGTTTGTAAATGACAGCAAAACATCTTATTGTATTTATGGCTTCTGGTGGGTGACAACAGTATTTTTAGCATTCACGTTTCAAATACATGGATGATTTAATTTATTTATTATTATGATGATGACGATGGTGAAACTGCATGAAAGACTTACATTTTATCAATTTTAAAGTCCTCTTTTCAATCTCTCAAAAGGTTGGGGAGACTCCTGCTGGACAGAATTAATAATGGCGGAAAAAATATGATATATATATATATATATATATATATATATATATATATATATATATATATATATATATATATATATATATATATATATATATATATATATATATATATATATATATATATATATATATATAATGTTACTACTAACGGTAACATTTTAATGGCACTAATATTAGGTACACAGAAATTTGTTCTTTCATAGGGTTAAAGAGACTGGCTGGGTCTAAACCCTGTAGTGAGATTTTGACGCATTTTTGCGCACTCATGATGCCCAGAAATGCTGTATATGTAGGCGACTCACTAGGTTTTCAGACGGGCTTATGTACTGTACAGTTCACCGTGAGTGGAACAGCTGTAACCTGGAAGAGAGAGAGAGAACACACACACACACACACACACACACACAAAATCCCCGCGCGACAGACAATTGATGTTGAGTTTGTGTAGTGGAGGAACAGCTGTGTGAAACACCGCGGCAGTATGGAGGCAGACGATTATGGTAAGTTTTATGTCATTACAATTTCTTATAACGTTTTTAGAAGTGTCTAAATACATCATGGTGACAAGCTTAATAGAAATTAATAGAATTCGGTGGTCAGGTTTAATATAATGTTTTTTTTTTAGTCTAAATGAGGTCAAACGTACAGCTCGATACTGAATAATAATGCAAACACTTGCATGATGGCAGTGACATAATAAAACACAATGTTTACCTTGGTTTGTTAGTAGGACTCCATGTTGACAAGGACATTGACAAGTTGTTGCTGACTCAAACATTTGGCTAAAGTAAAGATCTGTGCATATGTTTTAAAAGAGTCATATTTAGTCTTGGACATCATTTTTAATGTTGTTATGTAAGGACACCCAAAATTGATCTCATTTACTTAGATGCTGTGTTTATATATCAAAAAGATTTGATTTGGTTAAGTTTTGAGGTGTTTAATGTACCTTAGGAGAGTTTTAAACACAAAATTCTTCAAAGTACATGTTTTCTGACTTTATTTCTATGTGGTGCACACTGTGACATATTTTTAGCCTCTTTCATTGCTTTTTTGTAGAATGTCAGAGTAGCAGAAATGATGTTACAGGATATCCTGTGTGAAAACAACAGACACACCACAGCTTGCGTAGAGTGGTTAAATGTCTGTTTTTATACAACAGTGAAACATAAACTGGGGTAAAGTGACACCTGTTTAAGAGCAGTGAATATCTAAGCTCTTGAAGTTCATGCCAAACAGATTCCCTATAGTTTAAACTCTTGTTGTGAAGACAATGAAATTATTTCATGAGCAACAGGAACTTTCTGCACCACACCCACCTTAAATTTACACTCTTTAAGTTGTACTTTGTGTTATTTAGAATTAGATAACAACTTGAGTCATATTAGAAATCGTTATTCATTAGACCGTTAGTCTGCTAGTCATCGCTATGAGCTTGTGTTGTTGTACCTCTTTTTGATTAGAGTGTTTTGTGGTCTTGATGGTGGTCGCTAGGTGAATAATTATGAGTGTCACTCAAATTTCACTTTTCAAATCAGTCAGACAGATGATATATCAGCCAGGTGATAAATTGGTCAATATTTAGTAATTTGAGATTATTAGCATTAGATGATGTCTGAATTGGTTTGCTACTGACAACTTTGTCAATAGATAGTATACAAATTCTTTTTGTTACTGAATTAATTAATATATTTATAACTGCATGTTAAAAAGTTAGAAAATAATTATATACATTTATAAATATATAAATATTTTTTAAATATATAAATATAAATTATATATATGAGCTACTCTGCTTTCTAGATATCTGCATTAGCCATTGAAAACACTAACAACAACAACATTACATTCAACATATAAATTAAAAAAGTAGACAAGTTCTGTTTAGTAATGGGATTGTACAAAAAATAAACTTCTGTCACCATTTACTCTCTCTCTTTTCTTTGTTCTGCAGAACACAAAAGAAGATATTTTGAATATTTTTTTTAACTTTTTGTCCATGAAATGAAAGAGAATATATATGTATGTGTGTATATATATATATATATATATATATATATATATATAAACACACACAATCATGGCTAAAAGTATTGGCAGTGACATAAATTTTGTGTTTTGCAAAATTTGCTACTTAAGCTGTTGTTGTGTTCATTCACATTGTTCACAAGTACTGGCTGTGACATGATCTAGAAACAATGTGAATGAACACCACAACTGCTTAAGCAGCAAAATTTGCAAACCACAAAATTTATGTCACCACCAATACTTTTGGCCACAATTTGTACGTATATATATATATATATATATATATATATATATATATATATATATATATATATATATATATATATATATGTGTATATTCATCATGATCTTGATGAATCCGTGGTCCCCTGTCTTGTGTTTGGACTTTTGTGTTACTTCCTGTCTAGAGTGCCATTTGTAGTCAACTTGTAATCCTATTGTTTCATTGGTTGTCTTGATTCCTGTGTGTCTTGTTACCTTGTTATCCTGTTTGTGTCTCTGTGTATAAATAGCCCAGTGTTTCAGTTAGTCTTTGTCAGTTGTTGAATATCTGTGATGGTTGCTCCTTTTCCTTGTCTGAGTTCCTTGGTTTGCCCATGTTGGATTACTTCTTGGTTTCTGAATTTTTATTAAACTCCTGCACGTAGATCCTCACCTCTGTTTGCCTCATGTTGTCTCTGAAACTTTACAGAACTGACCACATTATGGATCTAGCAGGAGTTTTTTGTGACCACGTAAGTTTACTCTGCTCCATTTTTCAGAATGGCCAACCCATTGAATGCTATGTGGAGGAGTTCCTTTTGTACAGACACCTTATGCTTGGTGATGAGGCTATGGTAAAAGACTGTTTCTGGAGTGGAATTGATCCAAATATTTGTCTGAACTTACTAGAAGACTCCAGCTGTACCCTGGCACAGTTTATTGAATTTGTCCTGCAGTTTTTTTAATTCCCCTTTACAGTAGGGGAGGTTGAGGGAGACCCTACCCCTAAACCAATGCTCTCAAGCCCTTCTGTCCCAGTAGTGATCCCCATGTCTACAGCACTTTCTATATGGGGGGTGGCTTTATGGTGTGTTTGGGCTGCACACACTACCGCTGAAACTTCAGAGCTGACGGCAGCCGCTGAAGGATCTCCAGAGGTGGTGGTTGAGGCTGCAGAACCTCAAGAGGCAGCGGAGCTTGCTTCAGCTCCTTGCGTGGTGGTGGCGCCCAGTTATGAAGTCTCTGTCTGTTCTGTTATAGCCAAGGAGGCTGCTGGGCTCCCTTGTCCCTCCATCTCTGCCTTGGTCGGTCGTCCACCTCCCTACACTTCAGGACTACACTCCTCCTGCTACGCCCCGTCTCTTCATTCCCCTGGCTCTGTTGGACTCCTCACTCCCCTCAGCTCCACCTTGGTCCTCTGTCGCTCTGGTTCCACTGCGGTCTTCCTGATCCTCCATGCTCCTCAGTCGCCTGAGCCATCAGCTCCGCCATGGCCCTCCAGAACCTCAGTGTCGCCTTGGCTCTGCGGCTCTCCGTCTTTGCCTTGGGCTCCTCTTCCAACTGCTCCGTCTACTCTGCTGTCGTGGTCTTCTGCTCCATACTGTCTCCAAGTTCTGCCTCAGTCTCCAGGCCCTCCTCCCACACATGGACCCAGAGCTGTCCTTAAGGGAGTGCAGCTGATGCGGTCGCAACGGGCCCCGCTGCGAATGGACCGAGGGGCACCTGTACCAACAAACCCCCCTCCAGTACACGAACGGAATGGGGGGCCCCGCTCCCTACCTCGCACCGGGCCCAGCGTCAGCTAAGGACAGCTCTGCATGGACCTGTCCCTCCATCCCTCCCCCTGTTCCACCTCCCTCCTGGATTTAAGTGTTTATTTCGGAGTGTCTGGAGTCTGCTCCTAAGGAGGGGGCTCTCTCATGATCTTGCCCATGGTCCCCTGTCTGGTGTTTGGATTTTGTTACTTCCTGTGAAGAGTGCCATTTGTAGTCAACTTGTAGTCCTATTGTTTCATTGGTTGTCTTGATTCCTTTCCCAGGTGTGTCTTGTTACCGTGTTATCCTGTTTCCGTCTGTGTATAAATAGCCTGTTGAATGTCTGTGATGGTTGCTCCCTGCCCTTGTCTGAGTTCCTTGTTTTACCCAAGTTGGATTACATGTTGTTTCCTGAATTTTTATTAAACTCCTGCACGTAGATCCTCACCCCTGTTTGCCTCATCTCATCTCTGCAACTTTACAATATAACTGAGACATTTTTAACCTTTTTTTTTATATATATATTCCACACAAAAAAAGTTGCATCAGTGTGAGTAAATGAAGAAAATCTCACTTTTGGATGAACTATCCCTTTAAGATGAGAAACACAGACCAACTTGGGTGCAAAATATTAAAATATAACACATAACACTAGTGGCTTCAGAAAACAAATGGTTTTTGCATGTGTTGATAGTGGTAGAACCAGGGACGTGCACAGACATTATGAGGTGCAGAGGCTCAAGTGGAAAAAAGGGCACTTCTCATATTTATTTAAAAAAAAAAGTCTAAACAAAATGTTAAATATATTAGGGGTGTGCGATATTGACAGAAAATAGATCAATATTTTCTGGGATTTTATCGATAATGGTAATTAGATGGTATTTTGCCAAGTGTGTTGTGCTGGTATCTTAAGGACTACCGTGGACAGCTGACTTCTAATGTTTTTGATATTCTGCATATTCTGTGTGGTGGTAATGTCACAGCAGTGATAGAAATTCATCTTTTCCAATAAGTTTAAATTGATTTTTACATCTTATTGGCACCTTTTTAAGCCATATTTTCTAAAAGTGTGCCTCATTTTTTCAAATTCTTAAATTGAATCAGTGAATTAGAATAATAAATAATTTGGGCTGTTACCAAGCAAATGTAATCAGTATTGACAAAATTCATCTTTGCAATGCAGAGAAACCAAAGAAGCTGCATTAGAAGGGGCATTTAGATGCATTTACACAATGTTTAATGCAGGACATGAATGCATTTAACTTGCAGTTACAAATGTATTAATACTGTTTTGATATTTTAAACATAAAACGTTGAATTAATAAAATTAAAAGATACATTAAATGTAAAATTAAAACTGCCAGTAGGTAGCAGTAAGTCATTGTTAATAAGTGAGTCACTGTGATTGAACCGAATCATTTAAGTGGTTGATTCATTCAGGAACAAACAGCATTCATGTTGCTCAGAGACACAAATTGGAATTATATTATATTTGTTGGTGAAACAGAGCAAAAACAGTAAATATTGTGTCTTAATAGTTTTAATATTAAATTCTCGTTTATTGAACTGCTATATAAAATCAATATTATATTTGCATGATACTGATTAACTATATGAAATGAAATAAATATATACATTTCTGCCCCCATATCTTGAATTTTCCGATCATTCTAAATGCTTTTTAATAAACCGTGAAAGAATCCACACTGGTCTAACCTACTATAGGCCTATATAACATTAGCTAACTTACATGTTAGCTCTCATAAGTCATGGATGTTAGCAAGACAAATTAACTATATTTGCCTTTTGGATAATTAGCTGTAAATTCCAGACACAGGTAGACTTTTGTTCATCACCATTCACCTCCACAGCAAGACAAACACAACTGGAAAGGGAGCAAGGGCTTCACTTCTGCAGTCTGTCTGTTTGTCTGTCTGTGATGTGCCTATCAATGTGCGCTACGATGCTGTGCTGCAGAGACGCGGAGAAAGGCATCGGAATGTGACAGAGTTAATAAACCCGACCTGATATTTAGATTTTTTATTTGTTTGACAGGGAAAGCTGTGTGCAAACAGAAACACACACACGCACACAACTCCCCAAGAAAAAAGGGCACTTTCTCTTGAGGAAGCAAAAGGGCAGGTGCTCAAGCCCCCTTTGATGTCTGTGTGTGCACGTGCCTTGGTAGAACAAACAGTGAACAAACTATTCTATAACCTTGGCGCAATAATAATAAAAAAAAACAATGACAAACCCTTGACCTTTAGAAGTGACCTTTCTAGCATTTTTTGTAAAAGCTTGTTTTAAAACTCAACCTCTCTCGATCTTTCCAATTTTATTTTTCTCGCCTTCTATCCCTGTCTTTAGTTTATGAATCTTGATATTTGATTACTAACAACATTATTGAATAATATTAATATTTTTAAATGAAAAGTAATGTCTGAAGTAAGATTCAGACAGACCACATCATTAAGCATAACAATCCCAATGTCAGAGGAGATTTTTTCATTCACAGATTCATACGAGTAGACTTTTCAGTTGTGTATCAGTGCTGCTCAGTTAGTTTTACATTCCCCTGCCAGTTAAGAAACACCAAATGCAAGGTCAGCTTCTAAAATGATCATTTTAACCAGGCCTGTGTATGTGGACAGGTATGTGGGACTGGGATATGTCTCTCATTACAACGGTTACAGCTGCAGACGTGGCAAAGTGTCACATTCAGGAAAGAGCAAAGCTGCACAGGAAACCTCTGAGTCTGTCCTCAGCTTACCTCTTTCAGCCATCACTCAGTGATGATAACTCCACCCAGGCAGCTGTTGCTCCAGTTAGATATAGCAAGAGTTTGAATGGAGGTTTGTTTTTTGATGTACTCCCCCTGCCAAACTTTCTGCTGTCTATGCATTTTGGGGTTTACTTGAGAACTGCAAATCAAGAAGGCTGTTTACAGTAATGACCACACAGATTAAAATCAATTTTTTAGCTTAATCTTAAATTATAACTACTAGTGTCCTATTTTTCTGACAACCACTTGAGTAGGCTTTCATTAACAGATTCACTTTAAATTTGTTCCCTACTTAGACATCCATATCAGTATAATTATATGTTTATCATTTATAATTTAAGAGAGAGAGAGAGAGAGAGAGAGAGAGAAGAGGATAAAAAACGACTAATGTAGTACATTTTTCTTAATGCAGATGTAGTGATGCATAGGTTGATAGGTTTGGCATCACAAATTGTGCACTAACAAAAAATGGCCAATAGATGGCATCTATTTCCACAAAATATCCAGCTCTACAGGAGAGATGTGGACAAATAATCACAAAATTCGAGCATGTCATAAGATTATATAACCATGTGGTTATATATGCAGTGCCTATAAAAAGTATTCATACCTCTTTATATTTTTTCAAGTTTTTTTTTTTTTTAATATTGCAGCCTTATAACTTTTTTCCCCACATCAATCTACACTCCATACACCATAATGACAAAGCAAAAAACAGATCTGTGACAACTTTGCAAATTTATTAAAATTCAAAAACTGAAATAAAGTACATTGCATAAGTGTCCATACCCTTAACACAGTAATTAGTTGAAGCACCTTTACAGTCTCAAGTCTTTTTGGTATGATGCATCAAGCTTTGCACATCTGCATTTGGCAATTATCTGCCATTATTCTCCTCACCTCTTCACCTCTCAAGCTCTGTCAGCTTGGATGGGGGCTGGCAGGCATTTTCAGGTTTCTCCAGAAATATTTGATTGGGTTCAAGCTCAGGCTGTGGCTGGACCACTCAAGGATGTTCACAAAGTTTTCTATAAGCCACTCTTGCTGTGTGCTTAGGGTCATTTTCCTTTTGGATGGTCAAAATTCTGCCCAGTCTCAGGTTCTGAATGCTCTGGACTGGGTTTTCATTAAGGCTATCTCTATATTTTGCTGTGTTGAGCTTTCCTTCTACTCTGACTAGTCCTTCGGTCCCTGGCGCTGAAAAACAGTCCCTCAGCATGAGGCTGCTACCAGCACACTTTACTGTTGGGATGCTACTCTGCAGGTGATGAGCAGAACTGGTTTCCTTCAAACTTGATGCTTGGAATTGCAGTTCATCAGACCAGATAATCTTGTTTCTCACAATCTGACAGCTTTTTAGGTGCTTTGTTTTAATTGCAAGTGATTTTCATGTGTCTTCACTGAGGAGAGGATTGAGATTGGCCACAGGTTTCTACTATCTCTACATATGATCATAAAGCTCAACTAGAGTGACCATCAACTTCTTGGTCACCAGTCTAACCAAGGCCCTTCTCCATCGATTGCTCAGTCTGGCCATGAGGCCAGCTCTAGGAAGGGTCCTGGAGTTTCCAAACTTCTTCCATTGTGGATAATAGAAGCTACATGCTTCTGTGAACCTTCAATGCAGCAGATTTTTTAACTCAACCCCACACCACATGCTTGACTCAACCCAATCCTGTCTCTGAGCTCTACAGGCAGTCCTTGGTTTTTGCTCTGATCTTTTATTGAGAGGTGTATGGCTTTCCAAATCATACACATTCAAATAAATTTGCCACAGGTTAACCTCACTCGATGTGTAGTAACATCTTCAAGCAATATGAATGCTCCTGAGCAAAATTTCAACTGTCCCAGAAAACGGTATGAATACTTATGCAATAGAATCATTTCAGGTTTTTTTATTTCTTATAAATTTGCAAAGTTGTTACAAATCTGTTTTTTTTGCTTTGTCATTATGGTGTATGGAGTGTAGATTGATGTGGTAAAAAAAGGTTATTAAAAGCAGTTTAACATAAGGCTGCAACATAAAATGTGAAAAAAGGAGTATGAATACTATTTATAGGCACTGTATATATATATCCAACTATGTATAACCAACTGTGATTTTATATAATTTGATTTTCTTTATTCAGAATAATTCATTCAAAAAGTAATTGTGATGAATGAGGACTTGGCGGATATAACAATATAAAAATGAATATATAAAAACAGAAGTAATGTTTTGTCTTATAAAAGCATAAAATGCCTAAATCTGTAGTCTAAATTGTCAAAATCTGTTAAATAATACTAAGTTCAATATCATTCTAACACATTGGTGGATTGAGGTATATACACACTCTCAGCTAAAAGGAACATATTTATACCTTATTCACCTCTAAATGGTACATGTACCTTAAATATACATAATAGTATTTTACTTAAAAATACATTTAAGAACCTAAAGTGTACATATGTGTACATTTTGAAAGGGTACCACCCCAGTCACAGTTCTGTACCGTTTTTTTTTCCTGAGTGTGAATGTTAGGATTAAAAGAGAGTTACATAGAAATCCAGTAGGATGTAGTGCTTGCGTATATGCTCAGAGTTTATTTCTGGTTGGCATAGTGACCACTGATGTGTGCTTTTATGTCCTAAATACCTCTCATACTCAAGTGTTACAGCGCTGTGAGCTCACAGCTCTCCTAGAGAGACCGAGGCTGCAGTAGCTTGGGCTTATTCGTAGGCTGTTCACTAAGTATCATCTGGGATTCTAGCCATTAAACTACATTCCTTGGCTGCTGGCTCACTCACCTCCCTTAAAGAGGGAGGTCACAAAAACAAGGTCCATAAAACCTTATGGTTATTGTTTCAATATAATAGAAAATCTGCATGCTTTTTGTGGAATAAGAGACCATATATATTTTACACTATAGGTTGTATTCTGTCTATCATTTCTTGCAGAGAGAATAGATGAGATTGCTGTTTCACTGAGAAAGTGAGAAGTAAAAAGATGTTCAATAAAGCTGCTTATGTCCTCGGATGACTTGCTTACCTAGCATTGAAAGGGGTAGTTTGCCAAAAAATGAAAATTCTGTGAAAACACCTTCAGTTTGTTTCAAACCTGTATGACTTTTTTCATCTGCAAAGAAAAAAAAAGGTTATTTTGAAAAGTGCATCAGTGATTTCTTTTAAATGATTTCTTGATTTCTCTGATGCTCACCAAAGCTACATATATTTGATCAGAAATACAGCAAAAACACATAATATTATTAAATATTATTACAATTTTCACCAGCCATTACTCCAGTCTTCACATGATCCTTCAGAAATCATTCTAATATGCTGAATTGGTGCAAAAGAAACATTTAATTTAAACAGTTGTGCTGTTTAAAGGGATACTCCACCCCAAAATGAAAATTTTGTCATCAATCACTTACCCCCATGTCGTTCCAAACCCATAAAAGCTTTTTGCGTCTTCGGAACACAATTTAAGATATTTTGGATGAAAACCGGGAGGCCTGTGACTGTCCCATAGACTGCCAAGTAAATAACAGTGTCAAGGTCCATAAAAGTATGAAAGACATTGTCAGAATAGTCCATCTGCCATCAGTGTTCAGCCGTAATGTTATGAAGCGACGAGAAAACTTTTTGTAAGCAAAGAAAACAAAAATAACGACTTTATTCAGCATCCTTGTGGCGCGGCTGATACAGAAGAGCATACACAGCATATGGTGATATGGAGAGACCTAGAGGAGACCGTTAACAAAGGAATTGTTGAATAAAGTCGTTATTTTTGTTTTCTTCGCTAACATAAAGTGTTCCTTCGCATCATATAACCCAGATTGCACGTCTGATGGCAGATGGAGTATTCTGACGACGACTTTTATACCTTTTATGGACCTTGACACTGTTATTTACTTGGCAGTTTATGGGACAGTCACAGGCCTCCCGGTTTTCATCCAAAATATCTTAAATTGTGTTCCAAAGATGAACGAAGCTTTTACGGGTTTGGAACGACATGGGGGTAAGTGATTAATGATTAATGAGTATCCCTTTAATACCTTAATACAGTCACATTCAATCAATTTAACGAGTCCTTATTTAATTTAATCACATTCGATCAATTTAATGAGTCCTTAATAAAAGTATTATTTTATTTCCAAAAAAAAAAAAATTACTGACCCCAAACTTTTGAACAGTAGTGTATATTTTGATAGAATGTTTGGAATATGGAACAAGGGCTGTTTTAATAAAAATCAGCCCCGGGACATAAAGTGCCCCTAGCTGAAGAAACACCTACAGTATTTGTAGATAAATATAGAAGTTAAGTTTTACTGCAGTGTGTTTGTTATATTTTTTACTTTGAATTAAACTCATGTTTCGATTTCCATCATTCACCCTTCCTTCTCCATGCACCCTATGATTTCATCTGAAATATACTGCCGTTTTCCCCTTCCAAATTTCTCTAGCACTCACTTATTAATCTTAAGCTCCAGAGAAGGAAAAATCTTCAAAAGACTGATCTGTTTTAAGATCAACTGAGATGAAACGGCGGTCTCCCTGCACGGGACGACTGGGACTCCGAGATACGAGTGTTAGGTCAGCAGCAACCAACAGCCATGACCACTTCCCCATTAGTCCTGTTTTTGAAATGGTTTAGATACAATCTGCCACAATGAACTACTGGAATAGACCATCCCTTAAAGATAACCAACTTAAACGAACTATTATTCACAAGATTTTAATATTGTTGCTTATATTGTAACTCTCCACTCTGAAGGTTATGGGTTCATAATTGAGCCTCAAGGATAGATTTCTCCTTTGTCTGTACATTTAAAGGAGTTTAGTTCATCCATAAATAAAGATTCTGTCATCATTTATTCACCTTGTCATTTCAAACCTGAAAGACTTTCTTTCTTCTACAGAAGATATATAGAGGAATTATAAATAATGTACTGATCCTTTTTCAATGCAATTATTGGAGAATGGAGGTTTCCGAATCAAAAACTGAATCACCAAGATGTCAAGATTCAAGATTTAATTTAATCACAAGATGAAGCTTGTGGTTTTCGCAAGAACGAAAGATTTCATACAGATTTGGAACAACATGAGGGTGAGTAAAAGTTACAGATTATTTATTTATTTGAGAAATGCTCCTTTAAGAGTTGTGAGGTTGTGTGCGCGTGTGTGTGTATGTGCTTATTTATTTTATGAGCTGGTTCATCCTTATAGGAAAAACAGACCCACAGATATCACAGATGTTAAATGAAAGCTTTTACTGCCAGCATATGATTGAACCATATTTTTATTTTCTGTACTTTCATTGTATTGTTTTACCTGAAAATATTATCAGAAATTTCACCTGTCCCCTGACGTACAATGTATCCACTGGGAAACAGAAATGACTATAATACAGGGGATACTCAATGTCTGGCTCATCACAACAGTCTGGATTCGTGGGACAATTTATTTGTGTTTCCATTTCTGCACTTCAAGTGAGCATCACAGCACCAGAAAACAGAAAGCCAGCGATTATAATGAACAAATCTGTCTAAACTGCAAGTCAGCGTGTCCATTATAATGCAGTGTAGACAGCCTTGCTGATTATAATTGTCTTCTTGTTTTGTTGCTTTTGTTTGGCCAGGGTAGATGGAGTGTGAAAATTTGTATTTAAAGGATATCACAAAATATTTTTGCAATTCATTCTAAATCTATCTATCCATCCATCCATCTATCTACTGTATCTATCCTTAAAAAAACATTTAAATATATTAGCATGTCTGTGAATTCTTAAGCTGAAACTCTTTTTCTGTTGTACTTTTGTCATGATTTATCCTCATCTTCATTTTTAAATTTTGTACATCTGTAGTTTCAGTTAATTAGCAGAACAACTGGACATATTTGGGGCAAATATGACTGGAACATATGGCCAAAAGATTGTTAGTTTCAGAATGGTGAAGCAGAAAAAGTTCTTGGAATAAATTTTTGATGGGAAACCCAAGTTTCTGACCATTGTGGTTCAGAATCCATTCTTTCAGTTTCGCAGTTCTCTGTGTCTTTGAAACAGAGGGGTCGACGTCAACACTTAGTGGACTCTGCTGACACCGGGCAGGCATTTATTGGGCCTCTAGCTCTTAAGCTGTGCAGACACATAGAATTTGTGGCAAAGTCCTGAGTCTGCACCTACCTCCTACTGTTTGTGACTGTATCTTGATTGATTTTGACTCTGTGTGTAATATTTATGTTGGTATGCTCCATAAATGCAGGGTCTACAGTCATACAGTCTTGTTAGAGGGCTCTGGCACAGGAGTGCAACCATGGCACTCAACTCACCACGGAAGAGCTGTGTTTTTAAAAGTCCTGCTGACTAACCTTTCAAATACATGTCCTCTGTTCCTTTTTTCTCTTAGCTGCGGGGTGCCCTCCCAGTCTCAAGTGTTCATTTAAAAAAGACTGAAAAGAGAGAAAGGAAAAGGCTTTTAATTTCTCTGTAGTCCTGAGTCATTGCAAAAGCACAAGACTGTGAACATGAATGTTTGTTGGTGAGGTTGTGGTGATAAAATTATCCTGATATGTTCAGCTATGCCAAATTAATAGGAAGGATGCATTCAATTTATCAAAAGTGTTGTTTATTTGAACTTTCTACTACTAAAAAAAAAGAAAAAAAAAATCAGCTTTGGCATGGAATAAAAAAAAAAAATCAAATACAGAACAAACTGTTATTTTAAATTGTAAACATATTTGTATTCTGTTGTATATGTATATGTATATCAATATCACACCTTCATAAAGCTTCTCAAGTAGAGAAACGGATCAGAAGATTTTTGAAATAGTGTAATTAAAATTCTAAGTAAATGTAGTAAATTGATTATTTTATATTGTGGATAAGTCTGATAGAAATGGTGTGATAAATACATGGGAGGAATGGAAGGAGAGGAAGGGTGTCAACCCACATAAGAGTGACAGAAGATAAAATGAGGAAAGTAAGCTGGAAATTTCTGGGTGGACTTTCCAGCAGAATCTCCCAAATGTCTCCCCTCTGAGACCACAGTTTGGGGATGTTCCCAGATGTTTGTATGGCTGCAAAACATTGTCAAATCCTATGGTTTTAAACATTTGCTTTGAAGAGCAAAAGGTTGCATGTAAGCAGAATAGTTCACCTTAAAAGAAGATCCTGTCATTATTTTGTGTTCCACAGAAGAAAAAAAACCAAAACGTATAAGATGAAAGAATTTTCATTTTTGGGTGAACTGTCCCTTTAGATTAGTAATTAACTACAAAATCCTAGGTTGTAAATGACTTGCAACATGCATACAGTCAGACTCTAGTCAGTCTCTATTCTTTGAAATCATTTCTTTTTTTGAAAAGCTGAGATTGTTATTTAAGAGTAGTGTTCTGTTCCCGTTTCATGACACATGACCAGCAACAAATCAGCTATGTCAGCAATCTTATGATTAAATAGTATTGCACAAAAAAGTGTTTATTTTAAGTCATACATGCTTTTTTAGAAACATCACAAATGCAACTACATTTTTGTCTAGCTTGCAAAGTACAGCATGAATATTTACAACATTTATCTACAGAAAATAGTGATTTTCAACTCGAACTCACACGAAAATGTGAATTTTATGAAGTGGTGATTTTGTATGAATTCATATAATTCATATATTCATTTTATTAAGATGTAATCATGAACACTCTTAAAAATCATGGTTACAAAAGGGAGTTTTCCATAGATTAACCATTTAGGATGTGCAAAAGAACCTTTCAGTAGAAAGTTCTTAAAAGAACCATTTTTTTCAAACACATTTTTTCCACTACAAAGAACCTTTTGTGGTTCCATAGATGTTAGAGGTTCTTCATGGAACCATCGATTCCAATTAAGAACCTTTATTTTTGAGAATGAAGGTCCACCCTTAACCCCGTCCCTCAACATATCCGTCACTGGGGCGTTAGCAGACTGTATAAAAGCATACAAATAGATTAGACACCAATTCGCCAGAACGTTTTTACAAGTTGCTGTGATATTGTATAGTTATTTTCATCATGAAAGACATTTCTCGTCATATAAAGTTATTTAAAATGCCTCTACGAACAAGCAATTACCATAGAAACAACCACACAACTCAAACACATACACAAAACACTGATTTAAAATGCAAAATGCACTGATGCAAAAGCACCAATCTTGGAGCATGTGGGTTTTAGAGGGTCTCAATCTAACACAATGCATTTATAGATGGGGTGGGTGATCTTGTGATTCTCCATGAGTAAACATATACATGCCCTTTAAAACCACACATGGCTCAGATGCCCGAGATGGTTGAGCTCTGACTAAACTGCCCTCTGTGCTTGTGGGAGTGAGTGGGGAGGTGTTCTGGGAGGTGTTGATGAGCTTGTGCTTATGTCTATGTAAATCATTCAGCTATTTCAGCACCACAGCAGAGACTTTCCAATAGAAATCAGTGTCACAGACACAGAAAGCCCTGGATGGTAAAGTGGCGGTGAGTACGAAGAGAGAGAGAAGGAGGAGAGACAATACAAGGAGAGAAGTCAGTGAGTGAGATTGCGAGACCAGCGCACAGTAGGGTGCAGAGCAGCGTTGTGGATCTGCGCTGCCATCAGAGGTCTTTGCTTTGGAATCTGTCGGACAGCAAAATTGATGATAAATACAAGTGGTACATAAGTATCAATATTTCAACAAGTTCTGCTTTAAGACAAAAGGGGAAGTAGCTTGTGTTGTCATTCTCGTCGCTCACAGGGACTTACTTCTCGCAATTGCACTTTCATATTCAAAGTGCAACAGAGACTGTTGAACTATGGGGACGGTGAGCGAACTCTGTGCCTCGAGCTTCCAGGCATTCTTGTGTCCCACAGTTTGTCCGGCTCCTCCAGCAGGTGGGTCTCATTATGTGCGTGTGCTTGGGAATTACATCCACAGTGAAAAAAAAAAAATGGTGTAGGATTTCCTTTGAAACAATTTTCATTCAGAAATACAGAAATTCTGAAATTTCATTTTCATTTCTAGTAAAGTTCACAGCAAGTAATGCATTGAATGAAACGTGAAATTTTGAAGTATTGATTGAAATAGTATGTACTTGTAAAAGGTACTCCGATGATATTTGCTTTATTTTCAACTTCACAAAGTAGTTTTTACAGTCAAATCGGGACCTTTTCTGTTTAAAGGATTCATGAAATACATTTACAGATCTTCATATTATGATTCTGGAGGGTAGCTCATAAAGTGTTTTTCATCAAAAAGTTGTTTTGAGGGGTGTCAACACGAGACTCATTAAAACATAAATTTATACACTTAGTCTCTTTATAGCAATATATGCTGGCCTGATGTTTATTACAAACATAATTAAAGATTATAAAAAAAAATATACTTTCTGGCATTGCCTCCAAGGACAAACTTGGCACTACCATAGATTTCAAAGCAAGATATTTAATAAAACAAGCAAGACGTTGAGCAAAATTAAGAAAACATTCCAAAATAAACTTCAGCTATGTATTTCCAATAATTTGATCTTTTGGATGAGCATGCAGGTGGTCTACAACAAAGGACAGAACAACTCCTGACGGTCCTACTTGACATTTCCTCACAGCAGTATCACTCTTGTGATTGAACGACAGATATTGTTAAGAGCACGCCTCATTGATTTACAGTACATATGCATGTTAAAGGGTGCGTAGAGGAAAATCGTCATGAACGGGGCAATTTCAAATCATAAAAATTCATATTTTAAACTGGGCTTTGAGGTCTGAAACTTGCAGTTGTTTTTGTAAATACCAAGGACATTTTGATTTCCATTTCATGACCTCTTATGTGATGCACTCATAATGCTGGAACCATTTGAGATCTGAGTAAAATCATGTGCAGCTGCATGTTATATCAATCTAGTGTTGTTGCCGTGGTGATAAACGGTGTCCCTGGTTCATGGAAGTGTTGGATGAGAAACGGAGCTGCCGTCATGGGCATGCAATGTGAGACAAATCATTTGTTTTGTTGATGGAAAGTTGCTGGGCTGTTAGAGTGTTTTTGATGTAATTACTGTTGTAACACTAATAATAGTGATGATCGTGAGACTTGAAACGTCCACCTGTTGCCATCTGACCTTCAGTCATGTCCTCTTTATATAAACTGTTTATCTATAGTAATATGATCAGGTTTCACTGCGGACTTCGCCTGCACTGTTCTTTATGTACTTAGTCCTGTATGCGGCTGTTTATTTGTTTGTCTTAGCATTCTCTGAGAGTTTCTCATCAGTGCAGTTTGTGTGAATTAAGTGTTAGAGCTGCTGAGACAATCACTATTGGTGAGAAGGAAGTGGAGAAACTCTGAGAGAGACAGATGAAGAGGTGGGACTGATGAAGACCCTATTCTGGGTTGATTTTGTTTTTGACATCATAAGAAGAATAAATCAGTGAAGGGTTTAGATCTGTGGCTTTTATGTTGGATGTATTTTCTCAGTTTTCTTCATACCATCTGTCAAAATTCAGTGACAAAATCCCCCAATGGTCCCCAAAAGATGCAGATTTGAAAACACAAAAAGCCTATTCAGATAGAGTTAATGGTTGCTGTTTCATTGCTCAAGATGCTTGATGGAGTTCTTACTTGTGTTTCCTGCAAGTATCAACTTTGTTTCAGATATTTCTCCTACAATGGATGGCATGTTTATTATATTATATAATATAATCTTTACCCTACTCTAAATTAAATTCCTCTTCAAAATAAAATCATTTCTTTTCTGTTTAATCTCAATGTTTTTATCATACATCAGCTGGAAAAAAAAGAAAAACTTCTGAAAGTGATTCCCACAATATCATTCCTTTGTGTCAATATAGTTAGTTGTACTTCTATAGTTATAGTTCTTCTGTTGTTAGATAACTTCACTATTCTCACAGAATTATATTTATATTTATAGTTATCACTGATATGAATGGTCCTTAATAATATATAGCTGTAAAATAAATTCTAGGTATAGTATAGCACAGATTGTTTGGACTTTTTTGGGCCATTTGGAAAGTTCTGAGAAATGTTCATATTGGAAATTTTCAAGTTCTTTTTTAGATTGAGGACGTGTGAGAATGTTCTGAACAAATCTGAGAAGCAGGACACTTTAGCAGAAATCTCAGTTTGCTCTTCAAATTAATTTCATTGCAATACTTATGCAAGTAAGTGGCAGCAAGTGTCTTTGAGTGAGCCAATGAATCATTCACTCAACCAAATCATTCAAAAACGCTTATTCATTCAGGAACAAAATATTGTTACTTTGTGTTATTCATATACAGTACATGGGATGTTTTTTGCTCTACCAAGCTGTTTTTGCTTGGTAGAGCAATATTGTCAGTATTGTACTTGACAATATTGTCCCTAAAATGTCAATTACTCGATACCAAATAACATTTTTCGTAAAAAAAAAAAAAGTCACGGGAAATTTAATGCATCCTTTTGTGTGCTCTTTCATTTCTCCAGAGTTTGGCAAACTACAGCATTTTTCAATTCAGTGAAAAGGGAAGTCATTTACTTTTTGTATATTAAGAGCTGTTCCCATAATGACTTTTAAGAATCAAAAAGACAATTATGTGTATCAAGCTGCTCTCCTGTTCAGCAATGATTCTGTAATATTCAGTTCAATTATGTATAGCACTTTTAGAATTCATAATATATATTGTTTCAAAGCAGCTTCACAAAAAGTATATGTTTTCAATGATACAATCTGTTTATTGGTCAAGGGTGAGTGTCAGAGTAATAGCCATGTGACATTAGTATACAGCTATAAGATCATAAAGGTTATTATGTGGCTAGTTAGTGTCATGTATTCAGTGAAGTAGACGTAATAAATAAGTTACTGTAGATGACTACAGCTTGTGTTCATAATAATTACAATAAAAGGATCAGATTTCATAGACATTTCACTCTTCGCTGATCATTATCTTAATAAATAGCTTCGCATATTAAAACTGTGACTGTTGTGCTTTATCATTATTTTAAAAACAAAACAAAACAAAACAAAACAATATAAGAAGCTGCAGAGAGGAGAGGCCTATTATTATGTACCCAAAGCTTTTAAGTGCTGGTGTGAGAATCTATCTGTGTGTATTAAAAGTCTTAAGTGAGTGTAACTTCGCTTAAAGGTTACTCCAAGTCAGAAAGAAGGATTGTAAGAAGGCATAATCAGAAGAAATGGTTCAGGAAGTGTGAATGTGGGAATATGAGAATGGAGCGGGATATTGTGAACTACTGATCAGTGAGGAGGAAGTAGATTGCGTACAAGAGAGTGTAATGAGAGTTTCACCTGTCATATACTTTCAAACGCGCACGCGCGCACACACACACACACACACACACACACACACACACACACACACACTGTGACTCACACGTAATGGGCAGCTAAAATTTCAAATTCTAATCATGATGAGTCAGTAAGTTAATCACCCTTTCTCTGGATGAGTAGTGTTTTATTATCACCACCTCCAAATTTATGTGTGGCTATAATGAAGAACTTTTAAAGAGGTTTAGAGATTTAATGTCTGTATGTTTGTGCTGTACAACAATATGTGACATCAAGCTTGTGTAAAATCGATCCTGTATTGCTGTGTCAATATTGGATCAATATTTACACTTGGGTGAATAATCCTAAACATAGCTTATTATAGTTATCACTGCATATTAAGCTGAGATAGTAGAAAGTATTTTAACATCACAAAAATTAAACACTTAGCCTTTAGCTTTAATACAGAATCAGAATGAGCCCCACAACAAGCACTTCACTTGAACCAAACTTGACCTGCTAGTTTTGCCTAATGCATCCTATTCATGCACATTTGTAAAAACTCTTTTTTTTCTTTTTCTCAGACACACACACAGCACACAGTTGGTTTAATTATTATTTGATCTTAAGTTTATGTTATTTTATTTTTTGAATAATTTAACTCATTGTAGCTGCCACGGATTATCGACAACAGGATAAAATGCCTCTTGTCAAAAGAATGGTCATGGAAAAACCTATTCATTATGTGACTAAAATTGTGTGACTAACACACACACACAAAAAGTATGAAATGACCCCTTGAAGTAACCTACGAGGCACATATCTGTTAGAGAGTCCTAGAGAGTTGGAATGAGAATATGTATGCTTGAGAACAATGGAAAGAAGAGTGAAAGCGATTATAGTGTAAAAGGGTTATGAAGAGGAGAATGACTGTGTGAGCGGAAAGAGGTGTGATATGAGTGAAGTGACTCATTTTTGGACTGTGAGCCCATATTATCATGCTGGAAGCAAGTCAGTGCTGCCCACTCATGGATCTCCCATGATGCCAGTGTGGTGGCCCACCAGTTCTTCTGAGGGAGTCACCGTCTGTGATGATAAACAGTGAAGGACAAAACAAATCTTATTTACATCTCTCTTTCTAGCTCTTTTCCAAAACCTAATGAGCTGCCTCGCTGCCTACTGCCTACACAAGCAGCTGCTTCCTGACAGCAGACTGGAATTGGACTCAAGTTGAGTGATTTTCAACACTTTTCAGGAATTCATACAAAAAGCAGTATATATTTGTAGCTCTTATGTGATTCAACTCAATGATTGATTTTTAAATATAGCCGTCATGTCAGGAATAGGACAATTGTTTGTGTAATTTTAGTACTTTTTGCACTGAACTCAATAAAAAGCATTCTACATAGGAATTGTACATGCCTTAGAATTGTGTGAAAATGTAATTTTTAAAAGGATAGTTTAGCCAAAAATGAAAATTACCCAATAATTTACTCACCCTCAAGCCATCCTATTGAGTAAATTATGGGGTAATTTTCATTTTTTGGTGAACTATCCCTTTAAGTTACCTACTTTTTTGAACGGATTTTGTGTTGAGATTAAAAAATGTAGGGGTTTTGGAACCGAGCTTCTATCTATAATTTATAAATCTTTAATTTTCTTAGTCCTCCAGAGCCTCTTATTGAACTCTGCCTTTCCAAAGCGAATGACCAGCCACAAAATCTATTTTTCCTGGACTCTCTCTTTTATTGCATCTACTTGACAAGTTAATATTTAACTCCTGTCCCTAAAATCTGTCCCTCATTCTCAAACCTTATCATCTCTGATCTCCATCCTGGATGAGCAGTGGACAGTATAAACCTACACACAGCAATTTCATCTAATACAAATTTCCTCCTCTCTCAGGGTCTAAAAGGAGTATTTCAGCTAAAAATAAAAATTGTGTCATTATCCACTCACCATCATGTCATTTCAAACCCTTATGACTTTCATTAAGCTATACATTATAGATTTCTGTGAGGTACGGACCGAAATGTAATTTCTATTTAATAATCATATAATCTTCCGCTCCAGTAAGCAAACGAATCATTGATTCTGAGCCAAATTTTAATTTAAATAAAAAGTTTTGACTCAAAGAATGTTTCATTAAAAAAATCGAACTTCCGCTTCTGTTTTGGTTTTAATACTGTATCTAATGACCTCAGAAAACTTTGAATATGTGCACAGTTCATATGGACCACATGCATGATCATTTTATGGTGCTTTTTGGTAATTTTTGGAGTTGACACTTCCAATCCTGCATGTCACTATTGAAAAGACTTCAAAAGAGAGGCCAGGATATTATTCAGATGTTTACCTGTTGTGTTCCACAGAATAAAGAAACTCATATAGGCAAGTAAACAATGACATCATTTTCATTTTTGGATGAATTATTAATTTAAGCCAGGTCTCTGTTTCACCATATGGACCAGCATTTTCCACCCTTGCTAAGCCATAGGATCATGGTGCAATTTAATATGTGGACTAGTTGGGTTTGGGAGCTGCAGCTGCCAGAGCAGTGAGTAATGACATCATAAACACAGCAGCAGCCTCTGGGCTTTCTGCTACTGTCTGACACTTTGCTCTGCTGTGCTCCAGACATGGACATTATTGGAACATGCCATCAGCATCCCAAGCACTGCCATGACTAGCACTACAGTATGTCTGAAATGAGGAAAATACCTTCTCTCAAATGTGTAGATACACAAATGTAGCTAAACTTTACCAAAAAAACAATTCAGAATAACTGCTTTATTAGATGTGGGGGATGTTTTAAGCATCACCCTGTCATAGATATATTGCTCCTAACGGCAGTGCTGTCACATCAGACTCTGAGGGAAGCTCAGGTGGATTTATTGGTATAGTATCACAAGTGCTGTAACTTTTTAAATCAAATGTCAGTTCTTCACAGATGGGCATAGCAGGTTAATGTTCATTTAACCTGCTTGCTTCTGTTGGTCCTTGTGTGTGCATCTGGTGTGTTACTGTCAATATAGAATGTTAAATGACTTTTGTGCTTTTACTCTTGATTTTACTCTGGAGTACTCTTGTTTAAAAACCCAAGGTAGTGATGCCAAGGGGAAGTCGTGGCCTAGTGATGCCAAGGTGAAGTTGAGGGGAAGTCGTGGCCTAGTGGTTAGAGAGTTTGATTCCTAACCCTAGGGTTGTGGGTTCAAGTCTCGGGCTGGCAACACCTCATGACTGAGGTGCCCTTGAGCAAGGCACTGAACCCCCACCTGCTCCCCGGGCGCCGCAGCATAAATGGCTGCCCACTGCTCCGGGTGTGTGTTCAAGGTGTGTGTGTGTGTGTTCACTGCTGTTGTGTGTGTGTTCACTGCTCTGTGTGTGTGCACTTTGGATGTGTAAAATGCAGGGCACGAATTCTGAGTATGGGTCACCATACTTGGCTGTATGTCACGTCACTTTTTCAACAAAGGATTAAATTACATTTTTAAATACAAACCTGATTCCAAAAAAGTTGGGACACTGTAAAAATTGTGAGTAAAAAAGGAATGGAATAATTTACAAAACTCATAAACTTATATTTTATTCACAATAGAATATAGAGAACATATCAAATGTTGAAAGTGAGACATTTTGAAATGTCATGCCAAATATTGGCTCATTTTGGATTTCATGAGAGCTACACATTCCAAAAAAGTTGGGACAGGTAGCAATAAGAGGCCAGAAAAGTTAAATGTACATATAAGGAATAGCTGGAGGACCAATTTGCAACTTATTAGGTCAATTGGCAGCATGATTGGGCAGTGTCTCTCAGAAGTCAAGATGGGCAGAGGATCACCAGTTCCCCCAATGCTGCGGCGAAAAATAGTGGAGCAATATCAGAAAGGGGTTTCTCAGAGAAAAATTGCAGTGCATAATATCATCCAAAGATTCAGAGAATCTTGAACAATCTCTGTGCGTAAGGGTCAAGGCCGGAACACCATACTGGATGCCCGTGATCTTCGGGCCCTTAGACGGCACTGCATCACATACAGGAATGCTACTGTAATGGAAATCACAACATGGGCTAAGGGATACTTCCAGAATACATTGTTGGTGAACACAATCCACCGTGCCATTTGCCATTGCTGGCTAAAACTCTATAGGCCAAAAAAGAGTTTGATCTATAGGCCAAAAAAGAAACATGATCCAGAAGCGCAGGCGTTTTCTCTGGGCCAAGGATCATTTAAAATGTACTGTGGCAAAGTGGGAAACTGTTCTGTGGTCAGACGAATTAAAATTTGAAGTTCTTTTCGGAAAACTGGGACGCCATGTCATCCAGACTATAAAGAAGACAAGGACAACTCAAATTGTTATCAGCGCTCAGTTCAGAAGCCTGCATCTCTGATGGAATGGGGTTGCATGAGTGCATGTGGCATGGGCAGCTTACATATCTGGAAAGGCACCATCAATGCTGAAAGGTATATCCAAGTTCTAGAACAACATATACTCCCATCCAGACGTCGTCTCGTTTCAGGGAAGACCTTGCATTTTCCAACATGACAATGCCAGACCACATACTGCATCAATTACAACATCATGGTTGCGTAGAAGAAGGATCCGGGTACTGAAATGGCCAGCCTGCAGTCCAGATTTTTCACCCATAGAAAACATTTCGCACATCATAAAGAGGAAGATGAGACAAAGAAGACCTAAGACAGTTGAGCAACTAGAAGCCTGTATTAAACAAGAATGGGACAACATTCCTATTCCTAAACTTGAGCAACTTATCTCCTCAGTCCCCAAACGTTTGCAGACTGTTATAAAAAGAAGAGGGGATGCCACACAGTGGTAAACATGGCCTTGTCCCAATTTTCTTGAGATGTGTTGAAAATGTGTTGATGCCACGAAATTTAAAATAAACTTATTTTTCCCATAAAATTATACATTTTCTTAGTTTAAACATTTGATATGTCATCTATGTTGTATTCTGAATAAAATATGGAAATTTGAAACTTCCACATCATTGCATTCTGTTTTTATTCACAATTTGTACAGTGTCCCAACTTTTTTGGATTCAGGTTTGTATATTAAAATATCTTTTAAATGGTCAAAGTTCACATATCTTTCTCTGATATTATATATATATATATATATATATATATATATATATATATATATATATATATATATATATATATATATATATATATATATAAAATTCTCTTCCATTGGCACACTCAGCATTTGTTCAGCTACATTTATTTTTCTGTTATTTCCTTTCATATACTGTGTCCATGGAAATAGTTTTGTGCTCTGAATCGTTCACCATGACATGGAGAGCATTAGCATAATTCAGCTGTCTTTGAGAGAGCTATTTATCAGTTTTTTTATTTAATTGTGCAGCTGCTGTGTTTGCTCAGTGCTGAAAACAGAACAGCCCACCAGGCCCTTGTGATGCAAATGTCCGCACTGACCTCAGTCATCACTGGACACCACACATACAGACAGCTTAGATGCTGCTGATGATTAAGTTAGTTCTCAGTTGCATATGTTGCAGAACGATGGTGCTCAATTGGTTAACAGTGAGAGATTTGATGTTCCCATCTTCTACTGTATATGCTTCATGTGGTGAAGGATGAAGAGCTTATAAAGTTAGCAATAAACTTTACATTCAGATAAAAATCCAAATGAATGGACCCATAAATGTCGACCTGGTCAATTTATCTACAAGGATTTGCTAAGTTGAGAACTGTGTCCAAATTATAGATGTTAGTTCCCACTTGTGTTAGAGCTTAAATGTACTGACAGATAACCAGGATTACGGGAAACCTGCAAATATTAGACAATTTTGATGTCCAGAGATGCATTTCAAGCATCGTTAGCTAACTTTGGTCGTTAGTTTCATTGAACTCTATTGGTAACGACAGAACTTGCGACCATAGTTGCTTTTGGGAAACGCACCCCAAAAGTCATGGAAATTATTAAAATCTTAAAATGTCATGAAAATTTCTGTAGTGAGTATAGTATTTTTTTTTTATAGTAATGCTTTATGTGAGTTAAATCTCTATAACTTTTTTTGTTAAAAACCATTGCCCATTAATCATAAATTACTGGAAAAGTTATGGAAATGCTTCAGTCAAAAGGTGTGGGAAATGTGGATAATGCACACTTTTTGAATTAAATTTTTTTTCAAATATTTTTGGGAATTGTATTATTTACAAAGTTTGTATATTTAATGTACCTTTAATTTTAGCCATACAAAAATACATAAGACAAGCAGTTAAAGTGGATGGATGAATGGATTCAATTTTAGCTTTTGTGTGTACGTCTCATTTGCTATCATTAAATTGTATTATTTCATATACTGTAGATCTGCAGTAAATCATCCATCATCCTCTTCTCTAAATATACGCATTATTGTCAGCCATTAAAAAAATCCATTATATACAATTATTATATACAGAGATTAGGATAATGTCTTTCTTCTTAAACGGCACATATTGTCTTTTTGCTGCAGTTTATCATTATCTTTGCCTTGCCCTCTACTGCACCACCTCACCTGTTCTCTCTTTCTGTCAGCTTTGGAACAGGTGTTCAGTGGTAATGAGTGTCTTTTGCATAGCACAGTGTGTTCTTGGAAATACAAGTGAGAGAAGGAATAAGGGAATCAGAGAGACATGCAGAGAAAGAGAGAGTGAGTGGTGAGATGGTATGATAACTGTTTATTTTGGTCTGTCTCCACCTGGCCTTGAAATGCCTTGAACTCAAACCACTTGGCAACAACACTGATAATTCATTCTTAAAATATATACCAATCCATGCAGCCCTGTAATCTATTCTTGATGATAGTTAGTTAGGCACAGAAATGTTTCCGAAATGTTTCAAAACTTTAACCTTACTGTATATTAGCATTTTGAGTGTAGGAAAAAATAACATTACTCTCATACTCCAAGTCAGCATGAAATGAAAATTCATCATATCTATTTTCATGTCTAAATAAATGTTATTGATCTTCTTGTGAATGATTCAATCCGTACATTTATTTTTAATTTTTTTATACACCATCCAATCAACAACTGGTGGAATAAACCAAGTCCTGGCCTATATATATATTTATATTATATATATTATATATATATATTTTTTTTCAGTTATCTGTTTTACTCAGTTGTACATCACAATTCGGAAGAAAAGATCAGTCGCCATTCCTGATTCACTGAGACTTAAAAACAATAACGACAATACAAATATTATCAATAAAATTAGTTAAATCTTATTAAAATGGACTATTTTACTCGGTTTTTGTGTAGAATATGTATTCTTATGCTTATTAAATCAACTCATCATTAGTTTAGCAATATGCTAATGCCAAACTTTATTGAAATTGCATTGTGTGAATGAGTTTAATCCACTACTACAGTATATCATTCACACAGATTCTCTTTCTTAATCATAGTACAGTGTGTAGAGGTTTATGAATATGAGGTTTATGAATATGCCCTTACCCACTACAACCACTGCCTTAGCAGCACTTCCTGTGTACTGTCACCTGCAGTGAAGGCTAGATCTGATTTTCTGAATATGGTATCTTGATGCTTTGAGCTGCAACTATGTGAACTGACCTCAAAAGCGTTGAATGCTGTGCAGCTTTAATAAGATACTCTGATGGCTGTCTCATTTGGCATTTAAACACAGCCTTTAAAAGATAAAAGCTTAAGTTGTTTGCTAGACCCTGGTGCTTAGTAATTTAAAGGCAGCAGTCTGAGAAAGGACACAGCTTAATGGATGCTGCATCGTTACTCGTGTTAAAAACAAATGTCTACCAAATAAGTTATATAATGTTGTTATATATGTGTGTACTATATGAATATACACACACATGTATATGTATGTATATGTACTGTATAAGCATATGCATATATATGTATGTATACATAACATTAAAAAAACCTTACCAACTGCAAACTTTTGCCAATAAAAATAGTTTTGAATGAATCCAGAACCATTGCTCGTCTCTGAGCAACACATAGCAGTGTGTTTTGATTGTGAATAGATCAATATTTTGGAATGAATCGGTTCTGTGAATGATTCAGTGACTCACCCATAAAGCCAAGTTCCCTTGTTTTGTTCCTGAATGAATCATGAATGAATCGCTTCAATGAAGGATTCATTGACTCAGTGACTAAAGACAGTCATTTGTCGCCACCTACTACTGGCGAAACTCTGTAACCGGCAGAAAGTATCACTAAAAAGCCCTGTTATTAATACACAGACTTCTCTGGACTATGATTATTATAAATGTAACTTATTTGGGCACTAAGGCTAAAACATATGAACACAGTAAATAGGAGAATAGTTTCATGTCATATATATTATATGTATTTTCTAATTACTACAAAAATGTGTTACATTTTGTTGTTGTTAAACTGTGGTTAACGATCAAAGGCTATTCTTGACAATATTGTTTCAATCCTGCTTTGGTTGATAATATTGGCCTATTCTGTTTCAGTTTTGCAGACATTTTTCAAATGTATATCTGCATGTAATGCATTCACAACACTGAGAACTGTTTGGGATGAAGTTCTGGGACTATAGAGTTAGCCAGGGTGATTTTAGTGTTAAGGTTACAAGGTGGAAATGATATTTAAATGTATTCAGACTGTCTCACTAAGGATTGTGATTAAGTCTCACATCTGCTTTTCACTAAACAGAAGGCTCTGTGTGCTAGAACTGGCTTCTGCTGCTCACACACACACACACACACACACACACACACACACACACACACACACACACACACAATCAGAATCCAGAATCAGCATAGTGAATCATAATCTTTTCTGCTTTTTAGCTGTGTCTTCTGGGTAAAGCAGTAAAGGCATCAAGTAAAAGCACTGCATCTCCCTGAGGAGTCTCATTTCATTTCTCTCGTCTGGTTTCCTGCTTAGAAGATGTGTTTGCTGCAGTTTTAGAGAGCAGGGCTTCTACATCAGAGTTAAGATAACACATACTTTCTCCTCAAAGGCAACATTTATTTTGCTCATGTACACAGATCAAACAACAAACACATTTAACTTTATATATGCATCAATACGTCTACACTTTTCATCTTTCAGTGCTCCTGTTGTACTGAATTCTCCCATCTCTCTTCCGAGTTGTCTCTGTAGTCATTTTTGCAATCGCACCTGAATTGTAAAAGCTTAGGTTTTCTTGATAATTCTTTCTCCTATCCCACAATGCAGAAACAACTTTGAAGAAGCCATGATGTAGGAGAAGAGACACGATGTGACAGAAAATTACAGAGAAAAAGAGAATGCACCGAATTTGCTGGAAATGTGAGGCCTTTGAAAAATTACATAGCACAAGCACTAATATTACCTCAGGGTCAGTTATTGTGTTATTTTTGTTTGGTAATGTTTTCTTGCTCTGTTTTCCTGTGCATATGCAGAGAGGGAGGGGAGAACATTACCAATTCTATTCTGGATTAGATTGTGAATGAACAGCTCTCTCTTTCTCTCTTCCTACTTTCTCTCTCCAATTCTTTTCTAGAAAATAGCTTTGATAACAGATAATGGAGCCTTGATAGAGATCATTATCAAAGCCATTAGCCATTATAAAAATCCTTGATTCAATAATATGTTCATTATTTTATAATCCAGCACCAGATTTACTCGGGGAATTTTTTTTCTTTCTTTCATATTTCAGTGCTTAAATTGTGGTCAACATCTGTTAAGAGGCTGATTAAATATTTGCTTTAAAAAAAAAAAGGATTTTGCGTTTAATTGCAGCGCCGTCTGGTGGAATGAATATGCTACTGCTAAAGAATTAAGGCTACATGATGTATTAAATTAAAATTAAAATTAAATGTCGTTTGTTTAGTCAGTTTGAAATTCATTGTTCAGTAAATGCAAAAATGTCTTGCTCAGCTAATAAATTTGGGGCAGCTAAATTTTTTTGTTCAATACATTATCAAATTTTTATTTATAGATATATTAGACAATGTGGATTCTGCAATCTTTGCAGAAGAAAATGTCTTGCAATGCAGAGATAAAATGTACAATAGTCTTATACTGATGCGCATGGACAATAGTGACAATCAACAAACACAATGCAGTGAAAAGATGACTAACTAACAACAATGAAAACAACAACAAAAGCATAAAGTCAGCAAACAGCAGGGCAACAACTGTATGACAGTAAACACATAAGTTATTCATGCTGTACTGCATACTGGGAGCTTGCAAAACCCTCACCATTCAAAAAAAAATGGTTCATTATCAAACTGTTTAGACAGCTCTTTTGAGCTGGTTAGGACAAAATTTTATGGGAATATTCTCTCTAATGTAGATTTAAAATCTTATTTGTGACCCTAAAAGCCTTGGATGGTAGATAATATGTAATAACGTTTACTTTTACAGTACTATTAATACTAAGGTATTTCAACATCTTGCATATTGTATCATCCTGAGAAGCACAATCTTTTATTTGATTTTTTTTCTGGTTGGGTTTGCCTTCATTTGAGGTCAAAGAGAGTGTGATGGACTTTTTTTGCCCTATGATCATGTGACTCATGTGACCATGTGTGTGTCATCTCAGTCCATTTTGTGGCACAGTGCATGTGTGTGTGTTGTATTGGTTCAATAGGAGAAGAGGATGTGATTTGTTTTTGACAGCTTCTTCTCACAGTCTCTCCAGCATATGAAGGTGACAGCACAGGAATCGCTGCAGGGAAGGTGAGAGGATGCTAAGGGTCAGATTTTGTGAAGCTGTTAGTGCTAGACTACATTGCTGGCAACGAAGACCAAACCTTGATTCCACCAAAGTGTTTTGTTGAAATGCTTAGAATCTTGAACTCATCTTCTTCTCACTTCTCACTGAGTGTCATGGAAACAGAGTTAAATTTAAACTGTAAACACTTTGTTTGACTTCTATTCAATACGTTTGCGGGTATTTTGCTTCTATTGTAATATTGTTTTATTCAAAGAATGTTATGGTCTTTGTATTTCTGTGTGTACACGATCATGGTATTGTTATGAATCTACACACACATCTAAATTATTTTTGCTTAGTAAGCACTCATGACAGCTGAAAGTTAACAAGAAGTATCCAAAAAATTTAAAACTTTGATGTATTTTTATTGGCCATTTATTGTTTCAAATTAGTTCCACATTTGTTCTTAAAGGGACAGTAAATATCCAAACAAAGAACTTGTTCATATAGTGTTGGTCATCCCATATTGAGGATAATCAGCCATTGGTCACAGTTAAGATGTGACTAATATTCTCCCGGGGCAAGAAGAGACAACAACCCTCTGTGTTTAACAGAAGCTGGAACGCTTGAACATCCCTCGAACATCTTAAGGGTCTAAGTGTATTCTGTTAGTCAGTTTTCTTTCTATATTCAGATTATTTGATGTTGCAAGAATTTAAATTAGTGCAAAGCTGTATATGCAACTTTTCATAGAGCTCCATAAACTTACAAACACTTTTTTAGTTTTCTTGCAGTTTGCATTGAGATTATTCCCTCTCTTGGAAAAAGTTGGGGGTTGTAAGTTTTTTGAGATTTTTGTTTTTGAAAGGCGTCTCTTTTGCTTTGGCTGCATTTATCTGATTAAAATTTAGCCAGAACAGTCATCTTGTGAAATATTTCTTTCTACTGTAGCATGTTTTAATGCGTAATTTATTCCTGTGATGGCAAATCTAAATGTTCAGCATCATTACTCCAGTCTTCAGTGTCACATGATCCTTCAGAAAGTATTCTAATATGCTGAGGTGCTCAAGAAACATTTCTTATTACTGTATGCAAGAAGAAGTAACTAAGAAGTTCAAAACAGGATTTACTTTATTTATTTATTTATTTATTTTTGTAACTGTAAAACCGCCACTTTTGATCAATTTAATGTGTTCTTACTAAATTTAAATGGTACCATATTTATTCATTTATTTTTAAACAGAGCATCATCAAAAAAAGTGCATACGTTGCATTTTGACAATTTCACCAGCTGGTTTGTTAAAGACACACATTTAGGACAAAGCTGAAACCAAGCAATAAAAGTCATACCATTATGAATGTTTTGCTATATATAGAATAGGGAAGTGTTTTACTGTTACTTACAAAGGACAGATTTCCAATGCATAAAACTTTCCTCCCACAATTGTCAGAACAGTCTGCCGCTCTGAGTGAACTGCTCTCAGAACGGTCAAAAAAGCCACATGTGTGGGTTGTTATATTGACTCTACCATACCCCCTAAAAGTTAAGACTCCTATAATTTTCTAAGCTTCGTTTTAGACTGCTTTGTATGAAATGTGTAGATGTGTTTAAGTGTGTTTACGTGTGTGTGTGTGTGTGTGTGTGTCTGCACGCACACTAAGAAAAAAAAAAACACTAAAATCAAACCTTGACGCTGATTGGTTGTTCCTCATCGCCAGGACACGCCCCGTCTGCGGAGCATGAGGGTTTCACGCAGTGACATCCGGTCTCTGCTGTTACTGCGAATACTTTCAAACACCGTTTTCATCTAAAGTTTTTTAGACGTGGTTTTCTGTACAGTTCAGAACTGTGAGTTAGCAGGTCAAAGCGTGAAGTCTGTTAAACCGCCAGAAGGTAATCGCTCCGAGCCACAAGTGCAGCGCATGAGCTCGCTGAGATCATGGTGCTGAAATCGGAAGATGGAATCGGTGAGTGGATCTCGCAAGTTTTCATATTTGCAGTGGCCAGGTTTTACATATTATTGTTGTGAATTGTTTTTTGTCTTCTGTCGTCTGGGTTGTTATATGTTAATGGAAACAGGGTCGATCTTTAAGCAACAGGTCCATTCTTTCTGAAGGGAAATGTATAACGATGTTTGTGAATGAATCATTTGTTCGAATCAGATCTTTTTGGTGAATCGATTCTGGTTGTTGAATCGAATCAAGACCAATCTGGGGTGCGTTTCCCAAAAGCAACTATTGTATGATCGCAAGTTCACGCATCTAACTGAATGGGTGCGGTTGTTTTTCGAGTCCACATCTCACTGACTCGTATAACTGAGATGTATATGGAACATGTTCGATTCGTGAACCGAGAACCGATGCTTGAGCTTATTGAGAAATTGACTCGTTTGGTTATTTTATAGCATAAATAACCTTCAAATAAAAAGTTACAGGAAAGTGGTTTTGTTTTAACTTAAATAATAATTACTGAATCTGTTTATGAACTGCTCTTTGAAGTGAACTGATCGAAAGAATTGATTGAAGGCCAGACTTAAACGATTCAACAAAACTGTATTCCCTGCAAAGCACAATGTAATGTGGTGCGAGCTTAAAAAACATAAAGATTAAAAAACTAACATTTCTAAAATAAATTCACAATAAAGAGCATGGTAAAACAATCCAACAAAAGTGGATCTGACCTCTAACATGATTGACTCAGCAGATGGAGTCACTCTCACTTGACCTATTGATATCAGTCAGTTCATTTACATTAAACTCAATACATAATTTATCATGTAGTGAATGAGTGCTGACTAATAGTCTCAATGAATGCACAAAATATCCATCCATCCATCCATCCATCCATCTATCTATCTATATATCTGTCTATCTGTCTATCTATCTATTATATGTTTTTTAGCCCATATGGATGCTGTTACCATGGTGATTGAGTTGGAATCATTTTTTAGGTCTCCATGAGGGGTTTAGGACGACACTCTCTAAAATTGCTCAAAATGCTTAAGAGAATGATGCAATCAACAAATGAGTTGCTCAGTTTGGTTTCAGAAAGAAAAAAAATAGTGAAGTAATTTTGAATTTAAATGCTTGAATGAAAAGTATTTTCATTACTCTTTGCTTCTCTCCCTTTTTTTTTCCATTTCCATTGTTCTGAAATAGCAGTCACACTACTGACAGACCTGATAAACCAGTCAGAGATAAATGAATAATGCCCAGATATGTTTCCCGCCAAACTAAAGACAGTTTGTTAAAGAATGTTTATTGTCCACTTTAGCATTTCGATCATACATTTATATGAATAGTTTTATTCATTTTCAACCATATTTCTGGATAAGACAGGAATTAAAGAAGGCTTAATTGCACATGTCCTTATTTGAATCTAGTTGAATAGATTTTACAATAGTAATCTCATGATAATTTAATAAATTAAATTATT
Source organism: Cyprinus carpio (assembly GCF_018340385.1). NCBI lineage: Eukaryota > Metazoa > Chordata > Actinopteri > Cypriniformes > Cyprinidae > Cyprinus > Cyprinus carpio. The sequence goes on from NC_056583.1 coordinate 18,137,748, forward strand.
TAGTATGAAAATTTTTTTAATTTATAATTGTTTTAGTTGTCGTACCAGTGTTTCTTGTTCTTCTGGAAATGTTAAAGAGAATTTTTGAGCAACTTGAATTTATGTGGAATTAGGCTTTAAAAAGATCCATCACAAAAAGTAGTTGAGTGATGTGTTTAATTGGACCTAAACTCCCTTCATTGTGACCAGTGGATGGATGAGACCAATCCTCTTTCCATCCGTACCCTCCTTACCCCGGATATCCAGGTCAGCAGTGGCTTTGGTGCAAACCCAAATCAAGTCCTCTAGATTAAATAAGGCCTGTCTCCATGGCCAGTCTCCTTTGGGAGCAGCTTTTCCATTTCTCACTGCAAACCATGTCCTTAGAGGTTTCTGCTGTATGATTGAGTTATATTTTTATTGTGTGGTGCAAGAAATTCTGACTGTATTCAGGTCACGTCAAGATCAGATATTTTTTTCTTGTCAGGGAACCAAAGCTGGTCTAGCTAAGTTCTTTGAAAACGGGTAGCTGACGGTAGAAAACAGGCCAAACAGGACAGTGATTGTGCTCTGTTTGCATTTCTATTGTGAGCCACAACTTTGTAGGGAAAACTGGACATAATAAGACAGAAACCACAACATGCCTGAGTGCGAACACATCCATGAGGGAGAGGCACGTTTGCTCTCTTACTCTTTTATTGTGGATGGAATAAGAATGAGACAAAAGTGGAGCAGAACAATGCAGTTGCTTTATTGTACACAATCATCTTTTCTGTTCCTTTTTGTCTCTTTCAGTATAAAAAAAAAAAAAAAAAGATTTCTTTTTTTTTTTGCCTGTAGTTTGTGTTTCTGTAGTTAAACTTTTCATTGACCTGTCAATTTTAAAATCTGTTGACATCATTGTCAAAAAATAATACACCTGTTCTAAAAAATAATAGATTTAGGATATTTTTGTACATTTTGATTGAACAAGAATGTTTGTTTAAAAGTTGATCATAATTGATTATTTATTGTATTTATAAACATTTTTATTATATTGGCCATCAACCACCCTGCTTTGCTTTCTAAAATATCAACAGCTTAAGCTATTGAAAATCTCTAATTTTAACAAATATGTAAAAATTCCATATATTATTTTATATGTTCTGTATATATATATATTTTTTTTTTTTACTCACTCAGCTTGGATCAGTAAGATTTTTTAAATGTTTTTAAAAGGACTATCTTATGCTCACCAAGCCTGCATTTATTTTTTATAAAAAAAATGCAGTAAAACAGTAATATTGTGAAATAATTTTCCAATTTAAAGTAACTGTTTTGTAGTTTAATATATTTCAAAATGTCATTTATTCCTGTGAAAGCTGAACTTTCAGAAGCCATTGCAGTAGCACATTATCTTATAGAAATAATTGGTGCTCAAGGCTAAAATTTTTGTAATTAAAAATTGTGTAACACAAATTAGTTGAAATTGTAATAAAATAAAAATAGAAATCTTTTGTAACACTCTAAATGTCTTTACTGTCACTTTTGATCAATATAAGGCATCCTCGCTGAATAGAAGTGTTCATTTCTTTCAAAAAACATCTTACTTAACCCAAAATCTTAAATGGTAGAGTATTGAAATAAAACAGGGGGCAAAATTCTGTACAGCCACAGAGTGGAGCTCTTGAGTGTGCTGAAATGAGTATGTGTGCCGGGGGAGGAGACAAGAGGAGCGTGTTACAGAGAGCGATAAAGAGAAAGAACATCAGGAGGGGTTAATTTTCAGACACAGCAGAGTTTGTGCCGAGAGCAGAGCAGTCGAGATCTCAAACTGGCCGCTTCATCTTCCTGTAGCATCACTTCCACTCACACATTGAGGGCTGGAGATTACTGGAAGATCTTGAGAGTTAGGATTCTGCTAGTTTTTCTGGGTGATAAACGGCGCATTAAGATGCATTTATTCCACTAAATGGATTAAAAAAAGAACTGGGAAGATGGAATTGTGAAGGCTTAGAATTGTCATTCAGGATTACAGGATTATTTCACACAGGTATATTGACATTTTTATTTTTGTGCATTTATAGTCATTTGCCTTCATTCATAATTTGAATTATTTCTAAATGTAAAAGTGCATGTGCCACATCTTATAAATCAAATGCACACTTTGACAAACTTTATCCTAGTTGGCTTTTCCCCCTCACTAGTTGAATAGTCATCGTAGAATGAGAGTCAGTTTGACATCAGGAAACTCGTGGCAGCCACAGGACATGTAGCCTGTTTAGATGGAGGCTTTGTATGAGCTTCTGGGATGAGTTGATTACGCTGTTATTCTGATCTGTGGGTTGTGTTCTTCAGCTGCCTTTCTTATCAGTGTGTTTGCAGAGACAATGCTTAGAAGGAGAAAGTGGTGGGTGTTCTTGTATCAACTGATGTTTGAACCAAGATACTTGATGATAGTTGCAGTTTTGTGGTGTAGGCTAGTATATAGGCTCTGTGACAAAACCTAGTAAGCTGTCCTTTAAGGCCTTAAGGCTTTTTCACTCGGGACGAATATCGCTCGCGATTATTGCAGACGTTTAACACCTCATTATTAAAAAAGGGCGCCAATGTGAGTGTGCACACCGACACGTAAAATGCAAGGCGTAAAACCACCATTTTTGTAAAAAATGCCTTTGGCTCATTTTTTTGGTTTGACGCGCCACGTTAAAAACTGGCGGACCAATGAGATTGCCACTTTTGTTCACATGCCTGGAGTTACAGAAGTTACAAACACGACTTGGTGATGCTCAAGCACAAAATGGTCTTGCCGAGCACACTTGATACCTAACGACGAAGAGGAAGTAAGTAGACCAAGAAGATGCATCGAGGCAAGATGAATGTAGAGCTGCTGGTCTCATTGGTGTCTGAACACAAAGGGCTTTATGACAAACGCGACAGCGACTACAAAAATCTCGATAAGAAGGAGCTGTTATGGAGAGGAATTGCAGATCAAATAGGATTCGATGTGTACCAGGGTATTTCTGTTTTTTTTTTTTAAGCGCCATCTAATGTCAGGGAGTGAATTTGCAGGTTCATCGAAAATCGCTTGGGTACGAACATCGCTTGGGTATGAACAAAAAAGACGGGTCGAAAAATGAGGTGATAAGTGCGTGCGATAATCGTCCCGGTGTGTACGAGGCTTTACTTTGAAAATACACACAAATAAATGTGACAAACCTCCATACTCAAGGGGGCGATAGAGTTGCCAGAAGTCTAATTAAAACGATTGTTCCAGTAGCTAGCTTGCTATAAAAACATTGATAATATCAAGGGTTAGTACATTCAAAAATGAACATTCTGTCATAATTTGTTCCAAATGAAGATATTTGTAATGAAACCTGAGATTTAACTTAGGATATTATTCATATATTTAAATAATGAATGACACGCATACACATCATCAAATATGATAAACGAAAGCTCAAACATTGTAGCCTGACACACTACCAGTGACATTTGTCAATTCAAGTACTTTGCTAACAAGATCTTCAGCTGGTGCTGGTGCTGTGCAATGACAGTAGATGACCTGAAAGAAAAGAAGACTGTTTATGCTAAAACTCTATATAGCGCCCATACTGCACTGCAGACAATGTAGTGTGTGCATAAATTGCTATGGGATACATTTCGGAATGAAAGAACAAACGAACTAGCTTGTAGCATTTGCATTGATGTACTCTTTTATGAGTGTGTACATACTTGAGTATGTTTTGGCCTAAGATAGTATGAAATGTAGTATATACTATGTTAGCTTGCTGTTAGCATGTTGCTAGCAATTAACATAATAGTCAACTAGATTGAACTACTTTGAGAAGGAAGCCAAAGCTTGCCTTTCTTACCTACCTCTACTCTGGAAGTGTAATTTCTTGTCATGCTTTCTATGTAGACAGCTCGCTAGGTTTGAAACTAAAACTGGGGTTCTGCTGGGATAAGTGGTCTTGTTCAGTTTGCTTCTTGATTGACCTTTTGTTCTCTTCAGCTTTGATTGATCATTTGCAGCAGATATGGCTCATAATAGATGTTTGGCTGGTGTTTTCCCTGGAAAACAACCTCTGCGTTCCACATGTTTTTTGTTTTTTTTTTGGTCCTTTACGATGTCCGATTGACAGCACATAGCCAGTGACTTGATTAATGATGGAACATTCCTCTGCCCCGTAGGGTGTTTGCGGGGTGACGGTCTGGTATTTAGTGAGTGTGTTGAATTGACCTGGTCAGCAGAGACAGTGTGTTAGGCATGGTGTCCTGGCTCACGCTGTGGGTCAGTATGGCAGAGTTCCTAAAATATTTAAAATCTCTGGTATAAAACGTTGTCTTAATGTCTTAATGGCAAATGATGTCAAAGTATTCTCGGTGATACCAGGGCACCGCTGGTAACATTGAGCTAGAGCTGGATCACATTACCCAGGAGTGCTCGCCCTAGTTTGATATCTCGTTTTAGAAATATATCTGGCTGCGATGACGGTAAGAATCCTTCTTTTAACACTATAATTACTTTGACTTCTATTAAATGTTGATTCATGCACCTTTTAATATGAGAAGTTACAATAACGTTATGTAAAAATACTAAATGATAATAATTATTATTATTGATGTTATTTATATCTTATCTATTTTTCTATTATTTAATGTTTGAATTAGCATTTATAGTTTTATTTTTAGTTGATTTTGAATTAAATTTTTTTTAGTAATTTTGCAATGTGCTTTTGTCATTTTGTCTTTTTAAAAATTGTTATAGTTTAATTGATTTTATTAAATATATTTTTTATCAGTTTTAGTAATTTTAGTGCTTCAACTTACTAACAAACAACTAACATACTTATTTCAGTTAGTTGCCAAGACAACATTTTTAATTTTCATTTAAGTTTTTCATTTTTTTCTAAAGTTTATATTTGTAAAAAAAAATAAGTAAATAAGATAATTACATAATTTATTTAGTTTTTATTTCCTTATAATGTCTCTTTTCCCTGAATTGCTCAACTAATGTTAATCAAGGGGTTTTGCTCCAAACTCTTTTAATTCTCTTTTATGTCTATTCACAAACTTTTTTCTAACATTTGTCATACGTTGCTATATACAACATCATAAGGCACAACAAACCAAGACTTAAAAGCCATTAACGGAGAAGAAAGCATTTCATAGTACCCTTCTATTAAACAGTAATGCTATAAAGAGGTCTGTGGCCACACGAAAAAGCCCACAAGAGACACCCCACCTCCCATAAAAGGACTCTTTGACATCGATTTAGAACGGCTTCTCCCTGAAGATTTATATGATCATATCGATGTCAAAGGCAGACATGTGTCTCTGCGGTAGTAGCACCTGCCTGCGAGTTTGGACCTACATTTGACTTGGAAATTAAAGGGGTCATATGATGCGATTTCAAATTTTCCTTTCTCTTTGGAGTGCTACAAGCTCTTGGTGAATAAAGAAGATCTGTGAAGTTGCAAAGACTAAAGTCTCAAATCCAAAGAGATATTTTTGAGAGACAATTGTCTTTCTCTGAATGTGAGCAAAACTAAAGAGCAGATTGTTGACTTCAGGAAGAGACAGCGGCGGCCCTGTACTCCTCTTATGATCAGCGGGACCCCTGTGGAGAGGGTGAGCAGCTTCAAGTACCTTGAAATAAACATCTCCGAGGACCTGACTTGGACTTCACACATCCAAACACAGGTTAATAAAGCCAGGCAAAGACTGTACCATCTGAGGAAATTCAGGGTTTCTGAAAACCTTCTATTCAGAAAGTGTATAGAAAATCGACGCGTTTCAGAAGGCAGGGCATAGAGGAGAAACAATAATGTACAGTATGTGGAAAATAATGTGTTTTTTTTTTTAACCTTAAACCACATAAACACATTTCATTACACCAAATACACAAAATAATGTTCTTTTTAGCAGCATCATATGACCCCTTTAATGGTACCTTTCACGTAGTTGAGGGCATTCCAGCTTGGATAAAAACCTTGTTGCCACGGCCGAACATGGTCCCAGTGACGTCCAGCTTCAGCTTATGAATTTGGATAACTCAAGCCAGGCTAGAAGCTGCAGTATTGAGTTCATGAATAAACATGTTTGTATCAAACCAGCTACTGGCAACTGGTGTGATGTCTGACAGTCTAAGGCCTGCTTTTATTCTTGCTTATTTACATTCATCTAATGATTTTCCTCTTTGACAGTGTGTTGTTCATTTTGAGAATGAGATTGAAGACCCGATGAAATCAGAATTGGTTTTAGTTTATGTCGGTTAGCCATTTATGCTTTTGCTCCTAAAATTCAACATATATAAATTTTATATATTTTTTGTTCTTGGTAAGTGGGCTACAAAAATATTGAAGATTACTTCTGCACTATGAATTTTTGTCCAACAGCAACTGACTAGTTGCAAATCATACTCATGGCCGTGACTGTAACTACAGCATATTGGTTATTTAAAAAAATGAAAGTGGACTAGTCCTTTGATATCTGCTTTTTGGGATTGTTCACCCAAAAATGAAAATTCTGTCTTCATTTACTCACCATTAATTTTTCAAACCAGTATGATGTTGAACACAAAAAAAAGACTGAAGACAGTTGACGGTAGACATCGACTTTTATATTCCAAAAAAAAAAATAAAAAAAAATACTATGGAAGTCAATGGCTACTGTCAGCTGTTTGGTTACCAATGTTCTTCAAAACATCTTTTTTTTTCTTTTTAACAGAATAAATAAATAAATACAGGTTTGGAGCAATTTGAGGTTGAGTAAATGATGAGAGAATTTTCTTTTTTTGGTGAACTATCCCTTTAAGTCTGTAAATTTAGCAAAATAAATTCATGTGTTTTTTGTTTGCAGTCAATGTCTTCAAAAGTATTTCCCTGAATCTTTAAATGGCTCTTAGCTTGTTCTCTCAGCTCACATGAATGTTAAACCAGGACTTTGGCTTCTAATGATTCATCAGGTATGTGCTAATGAAATGCTAATGCAGCTTTGTGTTTTCAATGGCCAGCACATAAGGAAGCATTAGGCTACTAACTGCCTGAATGTGTGCAGATAACGGTGGGTACAATTTGTAGTGTCCAAACTTTGACCTACTGTTTCTCAGTGTTCAGTGTATTTGACAATACTGTGGTGACTAGCCAGAAAGCTTGCGTTAATAATGCTGTCTATGCTGCAAGCAACTGTGTTGATCATAATGCCATATATACAGATTTGTTTTATAATAATGTTTTTATTATAAAGTTTTATTATAAAGTTCCAGTTTTGTCACACCGCATGCCACATTGCAGACAGACCAAATATAATATGGTATATACAGTATAATAAATACATAACATATACCATTTAAATATTTGTGGTCTGTGTTTTTTTTTTTAAAGAGCTTCCTTTTATCACCCCTATATATATATATATATATATATATATATTATATATATATATATATATATATATATATATATATATATATATATAATATATTTTTTTTTTTTTTTTTTTTTTTTTTTATTTATTTTTTTTTTTTTTTTTTTTTTTTTTTTTTTTTTTTTTTTTTTTTTTTTTTTTTATTTCCTCACCATGATGTGTTTTTTGACAGAAGATTTGTGAGTGAGCTGCCTCTTTAAGACTTCAAGATATCCTCCAGTTGTTCTCTGAGCTGTTTTTTCATAGATGTAAATCCATATCCAAACAAGTGATGCCTGTATATTTGGGGAAGAATGCTTGTAATGCAAATGTAATGCTTATAGTTGAGTTGACTCTGTTGAAACTCCACAGTGTTTGTGATTATAATGTCTTATCTCAGTTCCTCTGAAATGATCCTCTGCGATGGATGTCTACTAATGCAGCCGCCTGAGCTCACTCCTGAGTGACCTTTTCCTCCTATTTGATATTGACTCTAGGAACATGTGTACTACTTGTAAACTCCTCAGGCCTCACCTCAGGCAAGACTAGTGAATTTCCGCAGGATGCTGCAATAACAATTTCTGCAAAATGAGGAGGGATGGTCTGCTTTTTGGACGCGATTTCTGCTCACAGACTGCCTGTCAAACATCCCAGCTGGAGTTCAGCAGGGAAACGCATGCAGTTCTCATCAGCTAATGTCAGATCCTGATGGTTTGTGATCTGTTGCCATGGTTGCAGTATGAGATAACCATGGCAACCTCACTTTTTTGTGATGGTGTAAATTGAACAAGGAATCAATTAGTCCACGGGCCGCGAGTAGGGTCTCTGTAGGGTCAGACTGCCATACGGGCCACCAGGAAGGGATTTAATGAGGTCAGATGAAAGGTGAGGGCCATCATATCAAATGACTGCGTGTCTTTGTTTTTATTGGGAGGTCAGATGATCACATGGCTTGTTAAGGTCAGGGTTGAGTTTAAATGCCTTAATCTTGACATACTTTTTACGAGTTTTTCAGTACCAAAGGAATCTGCCCTTTTTTCTTTTTTTTTTTAAGGTCTGATGGCCTCAAATGCCCCGTGTTGTTTTTAGATCCCGAATCCATTAAAGAGACGCCTGGATCAAGACAAAGGACCTTTGTCTCCAGATGACATGAAGCCATTATTAATGTCCACTGCCAATCATGTTTCAAACATAACTGATAACAGAAATCTGTCACATAGTGATAGCAGTGATAATCGTGATTTTACATGATCTTCTGTTAAAATATTGAAATTATTAAAAATGCTTTCCACAACAAAATTAATAACTATCTGTTCAATAAAAAATGTAATGTAATTTAATACTTTTTCATTTCTAATAAATTTTTTTCATCATATATTTTATAATATATTATGGTACAAGCTGAACTGACTTTAGTGCTCTTGAACAAAGCACCTAAACTGAATTGCTTCAGAGAAATCTTTAGGTTTATGGATGCAAGGTTCATATAAATTATTTGTGTTCTGCAAATTCTAACATCAGAGCTCTCCAGAGCACATCAGAACTGCTGAGCGGAATGCTTTCCTCTGATGGTCTCTGGCTGGTTCGCCAAGGTTGCAGATCAGCAGGGACCTTGCAGTGTATCATGTTGATATCTGGGTCGTGTTATGATAGTATTGCATTTTTAAAAATGTTTGGTGTTTATTTATTGAAAACTAGTATATTGTTTTCTTGTACTGATGTGTCTGTTCATTAGATTTAGTTTTTGAAAGAAGTCTCTTATTGCTTGTTGTGAGATAATATTTTCAGATAACTGTTTTGTTTTTCTCCTAATCCATTTGGGAAATATCAATGATGTTGTCTTGACTGGGCATTACAAATTCTTCGAAATCGCTTTTAGCTTAAAGGAAAAGCATTTAATAAAATGAGCAACTTTCTGCTTTGCTCTGAGAACTAACTGATGTTCTTGATCAGAGGCCCATATAAACAACAATCCCCCTTGTTGCACATCCCTTCATTTTACATTAGTTCCCTCTCAAAATAAAATGTTCTTTGCCTCCTCACAATCTCCCTTGTTGCACATCCCTTCATTTTACATTAGTTCTGTTTCCTCTGAAAATATTTTGATGGCCCATGTAACCTCTTAGAAATGTACAGAAATGTTTGGGTCCAGAGACCACAGCTTGACCGCTTGCATATTTGTGTTTGTTCTCGTCTGGACATCTGAACACTCATTGTTTGCTTTTGTTTGTTTCCAAACATAGTACCGGATGACCTGACGCCAGAGGAGAAGCAGGAACTGGAGAATATTAGGAGACGAAAACAGGAGCTGCTGGAGGACATACAGGTAATATATCACATCATTTCTTTGAAATTACTTTTTCTGCCCCAAAAATAATGTTAATCATCAGCTAGTGTTGCTAGTTTTGAGTGTTTTTGTGCTTTGAACTGATAGATGTCTCATAATACTAATTAATATCACCAAATCAACCTTATGCCCTTCTATCATCCCCCCTCTCTTGGCCCTGGGCAAGGCAGCTAGAATGAGATGGACCTGTAGAGAATAGAAATTGGATCATGGGAGGGGTTTCCATGGCCCTGGCTGGGTAGTTTTAGTATACAGGATTGACGGGATGTCCCACCCAGGGGTGTAGACTGTAACAGCTGGCTCGTGGGGTGGGGGTGGGTATTCTTTTGAGCAGATGGTGCAAGACAAGTCCAGCAAATTCAATTATGCTGATTCTATTACGCAACTGGAAAATTCAACCAATAATGCCCCTCCTGCCAACCACTGTCCCTTGCGTCTCTTAAATGACTTAATCAATCATGTAAACCTCCAAATGAAGTTTGGTGGCATACCTTTGGCATTCATCTTTGCCACTAACTGCCAGTTCCATTCCAGTCACCTGCTATTTCCTGCTTGCCATCAGCAGAGGAATCCCTCTCTATTAGATTAGTCATCTTTACTATTATTAAATTAGACATTTATTTATTTATTGCTTTTTGAAACCAGGTTTTATTTATATATTTTAAAAGTTAGGACTTTAATATGTTCTATATTTATTTAATTTTATTTGATTTAGAAATGTATTATATGAGAGCACATAATCTTGATACTGACGTCTTAATTTTTGATCTTATAATAATCAAACCTGCATTTATTTGATCAATAATAAATGTATTACAATAATTAGAAATTAGAAAATAACTGTTTTCTATTGTAATATATTTCGTTATTTATTTGAACTTTATTAAATGTAATTTATTCCTGAATTTTGAGTGGTTATTACTCCAGTCTTCAGTGTCAGCAGATCCTTCAGTCATTCTAAAATGCTGTTTTGGAAACATTTCTTATTATTATCAGTGTTGAAACAATTGTGCTGCTTAATAATTTTGTAAAAACTTTTTTTTATGATTCTTTGATAATTAGAAAATTCAAAACAGTGGCATTTATTTGAAGTAGATTCATTTTGTAACATTGTAACAAAATAATTTCTGTCACTTTTGATCAATTTAATGCATCCTTAATGCATCCCCTTTAAAAAAAAAAAAATCTTACTAAACTTGTATTGTATGTCAAAATATCTGTCAAAAGTAGTTCAAAATGTTTTTTATTATACTTTAAAGCTGTAGATGTTTAGCGTTGCAATCTGTGTGAAGCATTTAAGGTGCCATATCAAAAAGCTCAGCTTTATGAATTTTTTATTTTATTGTTGAAAAATCTCTGTGTCTGGCTGAGCAAGATTCCTGGGAGTGTCGCGGTGAGCCTGTAGCAGGAGATTTCTTTTTGCCTTACTCTCTATAAATGTGGAGATCCAGACAGACAGTAGAAGAATTTCTGTCTCGCCGACAAACAGTAGAAGATGAGTTAACTGGAGCGTTATAAGACCCCAGTCTCTCCTTCACATGAGTGGAGGTTGTGATGGGTCATGATCAGAGAAAACTGATCCAGTCAGCTCAGTATAGCAGACCACCTCCTCTCTAGACCCTCTTACACTCTTAATGAGGAGCCGTGTGATGCTGCCCACCACCAGACCCTCCCTCTGACCTGAAGACACAAGACTGCCTTTGGGCAGTGGGGCGGTACAGCATTCATGATGTTTAACCATACCAAGTTTTCAGTGGTTAATACCAGTGAAATTTTACCGTTTTTGATACCAGGACAAACACCAATATGCTGTTGAACACTATCCTTTGAGTATTTCTCCAGATGTTCTTGCTTTTTTGAAGTCATGGTCTGATCTGAATCAGGTCAGCTCTGCTATATTATTAGTCCTCTCAAGTGAAAGACAGTGAGACTAGACAGCACTTTTGCTCTCATGTTTAAATAAACATCTGTTATTTCCCAGAGTGCTTCTGATTTTCACTACAATAACCAAAGAGTTTGAAAATCGATGCTCGGCTGTCTGGACTAAATGGTTTTTGTTTGCGCTCACTGAACCGGCAGTGTTCAGACATTCGGCGGATCTCATCTGGCTCTGTCTTTTGTGTCCGGCGCTATGTGATGCAGCCCCTGAAGGCCTTGCGTGGTTATCGATGATACCGTCACCTCTATAATTCAAATTAGGAGAAAAACAAATCTTATAAGAAAAGTATAAAAGATAGCACATCTCTGGATTTTTAGGTGGTCTGACATTTGAAGTTTGGAGAAATATAGATTGTTGAGGAATAAGGGTAAAAGTAATGGTTAGAAATATCTTGTGCTTTTATGACATTTGCATTTACTTTATTTTTTTATTTTTCCTTATAGAGTTTGGGTCAATTAAAGCCATAGAGATCTTATGTTTTTTTTTTTTGTTGTTGTTAAAAAAACAAAAAAAAAAAAAACACATTTTATATATTTTTTTCTTAATAAAGACATTTTGCTGCTTAGTTAAAGCCATAATCTTACAATTTTAAACTATCTTTTTAGATTATTTATTTTTTATATTTTTTTCCTAATACACTTTGGCTTAATTAAACCAATAGTGATATAATGTTTATATATATATATATATATATATATATATATATATATATATATATATATATATATATATATATATATATATATATATATATATATATATATATATTCTTTTTTCTAAAACAGTTTGTTCGATTAACTCCAAATTTTGATTCTACCTCCTTTGATTCCAGCGGGACGATTAGTAACTTGTTTGTGTAATGTTTGTCTAATGGAGATAAAGGGCCCGATTAAAGAGACTGGACAGCCAAGCACAGCCTCTCTGTCTCAATAGAGCCCTGCTGGTTCCTTCCTGGTCTAGCTGGAACATTCTGGCTGTTGCCAAGAGACAAAGGAAGACATTAAATGCATTGCATAAGGATCAAAAAAACGGAAAAGTGTGGGATGATAACTCTAGTGTTTGTTTACATGTTACCTTTATATGGCACCGTTGCCTAGAAACACTCAGATAGAACATCATCGTGACTACTTTATTCCATCTTTGTGCCCGCAGCCGTCTACCCAGGTCTGAGAGGAGTTCAGAAAAACTTTCAGTCTGATTCACTGAACATCTTTCCATGCCTTCTGAAGATGTTGTAGACTGAAACAGGGGATATTTATAAGTCTAGAAATGTCGCAGATTAATAGTGCGATTTCTTCGTTCCCAGATTCATCTTGGATTCTTCATACCTCTAGGATTGTCCTCTCTGTAACTCATTGATTTATTTAACACATTTCTTCATAGAGCACCAAAAGCACTTTCCAGCTGCACTCCTGTCATGAGGTTTCGGGGTCATTCACACACTCCGAAAATGTATAGCGGAGGAAGGTCAAAAGGGCATAGGTGTGTGTGTGTATGTGAGTGCATGTTCTTGGTGGATTGGTAATATGAGTCTTATTGATCTGTGCCTGGGCCGCTTCAGGAAGATGGATTGCTGAGAGTGTTATCATGGCACACACACTGACTATTCATGCTTACAGTACACAGTCTCGCATGTGGATCATACAGTATAATTCCCTTTATTCAGACCAAATGAAAGTGCATTTACAGTAATACACCAGCAACATACTTCTGCTCACCCACATTCAAAACACTGCTGCCGTAAGTCACATGTATCTGAATGTGGATTTATGTTACTTATACACACTTTCTGTGACAAGATACCAAAATGCCTTTAATTGATGCCAGCAAAACTAAGCAAAATTAAAGATCAAACAAGCAAATATTTATTATAGTATAAATATAGTATATATATATATATATATATATATATATATATATATATATATATATATATATATATATATATATATATATATATATATATATATACACACATAGTGAAAGAGAGAGAAATCATTGTTTCTTTTTTCATACACATATACACACACACACACACACTCATCACCATGCGCTTGCTCATCTACCATCTTGATCTCTTTATTACTCCTTCTCATTTTTCACCTCTGTCCCCTCTTACAAATGCTGTGTCAACTTGATATCTAATGCAGGTGCCACACTGTGCCATGATTGAATGCTTCATACTCTTGATAATCATATTAGATATTTATGATCCTCTGTGTGTTCATCTTATTAGATTCACGGCTCTCCATCAGTTTCCGTGGCAGACTGACTTTGAAAGGGACGTCAGAGGGCAGCTCCACCTTCAGTTCTCCTTTCGATTAACTCACCCATGTTTTCCTTTTCTCTCTCTTTTTTTTAATAGCGGCTGAAGGATGAGATAGCAAAGGTGACAAATGAGATTGAAAGTCTTGGCTCCTCTCAAGAAAGGTAATTTTAATTTCTCATTCTTTAGTACAGTCCAATCCAACTAGTGTTGTTAGCTGTATGATTCTGCCATATTAACACTCAAATCCACATTCTCCATTTACTCATAAGCAACCACAGAGAAATGACACACACATGCTCAGTCTTTCCCGTCCCCTTTTTGAATATTTAATGACAGTGCCCCCTGCGGGAGGGGAGGCTTGTGAATTATGTACAGTTGTTTTGGTAAGAGAGGATGTAATTTTAACACTTTGATTTAATGCAGTCTGAGGGGATGTTCACACAGAACACATTTTCATATTACACTGCAATGCAACTTTTCCATAGTTTTTCTTGTAAACATGCACTAGACAGATGTGTTTGACGTTGCACTCACATCTAACGACTTTGGCAGCATCTCATGCTAAAAGTTAAAAGAAGTGCAACTTTAAAAAAGACATTGCTTATTTCTCCATTCCACTGTACGTCTTATGTTTTTCGATGCAAAAACGCCTTCTGTGTGAATGGCCCCTGATACTGCCTGACTTCAGTGACCCATATTCCCAGACCAAACAGAATCGCATCAAAGAATATGCATCAGACTGAATCAGGCCCATTCATTATACATGATGCTTGATCCCACCGGGGCCATGAACACTTAACAGGAATGCCCACTTTGATTCACATGAGGGCCATTTGGATGGAAGAAAACCATTTTTAGAAAGTGTTCCATGTCATAAACCTTCCTTTTATGAAATTCTTTCGTCGTTGTTTGTTCCTCCTCCACCTTGAGTGATGCCATGTGGCCACAATGGAAAGTACAGTAGTGTGCGGACCTTTACAGGCTGTGGCTTTCCACATTACATGTCACACCACTATCCAAAAGTGCATTTGGCTGTGAGGTTATTAATGATGTCATTATGAGGCCCTGACAGGCGTAGGTGTTGTACAACTCCATTCCCTGAGTTTTATCTTTCGATTGCAGCTGTCCTACCTACCCAGCATTTATAAAGCCCTCATCTTTCTGTGTTTACAGAATAAACATGCAGCGAAGTAAACAGATGGCTATGGGTCGCAAGAAATTTAACATGGATCCCAAAAAGGTAAAGAAGCGTTGGGGTGTAATACAAGAAGCATCTATTTTTTTGTATTTGAAGTTTTCTCCATCACAGACATTCTCTGATATGCTTTAGTAAAGAAAATGAACCCCATTACATAAAATGCATTGCCACTTTGCATTTTTAAACCTTTGATCTTGTGCGGGTGCACATTTTTTCATAAGCACACGCTTAGCATCATGCAACCACACAATTTTCAGTTAATTTCCATAGATTTACCAGAATCCAATCTCATAGGTTAAAGTTCAAAGAGCAGGATGAGAGCAGAGGAAAGAGACTCTTTTTTTTTTTTTTTTTTTTTTATGTACTTTGCAAACACAAAACTGTGAAACTATAATGTATGTGTGTAGGGCTTCTTTGGAAGATCTTTATGCTGAATGATGTGTTTTTCTCAGGGTATTCGGTTCCTCATAGAGAATGAACTGCTGAAGAACACTTGTGAACATATTGCTCAATTCCTCTACAAGGGTGAGGGCCTCAACAAGACAGCCATCGGAGATTATCTGGGTGAAAGGTAAGAACGAGTCCTTCTTGCTGATGGTTGAGAAAGTCAGAGCTCCTGAAGTCTTAATAAATGCATTCAAAACGTGGAAGAAATATTTTTAGGCAAAAATATTAAACAGCACAGTTTTTAGCATTAATAATAATACAAAATGTTTCTTTAGCACCAAGTCAGCATATTAGAATGATTTCTGAAGAATCATGTGACACTGAAGACTGGAGTAATGTTGCTGAAAATTCAGCTTTGCCATCACAGGATTAATATTAATATTAAAAATAGGAAAATAGAAAACCGTTATTTGAAATTGTAATAATATTTCACATTATATCACATCATATTATATTGCTATTTTTACTGTATTTATGATCAAATAAATGCAGCTTTGGTAAACCTAAAAGACTCCTTTCAAAAACTTGATTAATGGAAGTTAAACAGATTTAGGCTTTTTTAAAGATCTGAATTTGCTATATTTAGAATCAGAGCTCAAGGGAGGATGACCTCACCAATCTTAAGCTGGTCCAGTACTACAGACTGTCAGAAGCCATTATCTACTGCATCGATGCCCATATGAAATTGCTGTGTTTTTCATTAAGTGTCAGCTTACACGAGCAGAGAGGAAAGGTATATAGTATGTGTGAAGGATTTATTTTCCTCTTTCTGTGTAATTATAGACATGCACGATTGCACTAAAATTAAAGGGGTAGTCCACCCAAAAATGAACATTCTCCTATTATTTACTCATCCTCATTTCATTAATAATAATGACTGAGTTTAAATTTTTTACTTTAATTTGAGGTAAAAATCTTAATTTTTTATTAATATAAAACTAATCATCTGTCTTGTATTCTGTTTTAGCTCTCGTTCCAATATACTTTAATCAGTCAGTAGCACTCTTTCTCTAAATGAACACCAGCATAAATGCAAACACATTGATTTCTGTCAACTGGGGAAAATCAATAGTGAATCCCAGGATCATTGCTGAAGTGAGGTTATGGCAATGCTTAGCTGTATGAAGGAGTGTAGAGCTTAATGGACAGACCCCCAAAGTGGGTTAATGCATTCGCAGCTCATTGACATTATACTCATGCCCCATTTCCTTACTGAAGAAAGGGCGAGTTACACACGGACAGTAATCCCAGACGTAATCCCCCCCGTGAGATTTAATGCCCATTGGAGACGTCTGAGAGGAGGATCACAGCCGTAATTCCATTCACAGTGTGAACTCTACAAGTTTTTAACAGTAGAGAAGGTTTTTAGTGGCATATGTTTTGAGTGAAATTCATCTGCTTTTTATGTCTTTTTTTTTATTACAAATTCATTTAAAATTTCTGTAATTAATTTAGTTCAAACTTATCATAACAGTATTATTTTGCTGCTTTGCAAGCACTGATATTTCTTGAATACAAATCTAGTTGCACCATCTTTTTCATCAGATGTCACTGTAACATCATTGCTGTTGATCTAAGATTGAATCTCCTGTCAATTTTTCTTTAATTTTATCTCATTTCCAGGGATGAGTTCAATATTCAGGTTCTTCATGCCTTTGTGGAGCTTCATGAATTTACAGACCTCAACCTGGTTCAGGCACTCAGGTGACAAACTACAGATGCATAGATTATGTTCTCCTTTGACAAATGCAGCGAATTATAGCAAATGTATTTGATAATCTGGTAAATTGATTATTACTAATTAATGATTAGATCTGGTAAGTTCCAAATAAAATGAAAATGGCAAAAGTAAATCCATTATATAAAACTGTGGATAAATATCATTTCACAAATTATAGAGCTGTTTCTATACTCCCCCAGTTCTCCAAAATCCTTGAAAAACTTTTTACAGAAAGACTTAATAATTTCATTGAAAGGCACAACCTTCTAGTTGACAGTCAATATGGTTTTCGGACAAATAGATCAACATATTTGGCACTAATGAAACATGTAGTGGGAATTTTCATAGACCTAAAGAAAGCATTTGACACTATAAATCATGACATTTTATTACATAAACTAGAGAGTTATGGTATTAGAGTGGTAAGAATGAACTGGGTGAGTAGTTATTTAAGAAACAGGCAACAGTTTGTAGAACTTGGTAAACATAAATCTTCATATATGAGCATAACATGTGGTGTACCGCAGGGATCAGTCTTGGGTCCAACATTGTTTATAATTTACATCAGTGACGTGTAATAAACAGAAACTTGCAGAGTATCAGATATACTAAAATTTATTTAATTTGATGATGACACAAATATTTGCTCTTCTAAGGACAATTTACAGCAGCTTTTGGAGGTGATTACAACAGAAATTAATAAATTAAAACAGTGGTTTGATGTAAACAAACTGTAATTGAATATGAGCAAAACAAAGATGTTATTTGGAAAACAAACTCTAAAGTAGCTTGAAAATTGACAACATAAGTAAAGAAAGAGTAGGGCTGGGTAAAAAATATAGATATCTCGAAATTAATTGATTCCATTTTTTACAGAACAATATTAATTCTTAAATCCCAAGAATCGATTAATGTAGCCTGAGAAAGGCACTTCCCATCCAATAAGCATTGTGCTTTGGTTTCAATTTTTGTCCATTGATTTGCAGTATTTAAGTATATTTTTAATTTATGTTTGAATAAATACATTAATTTTTTATGACAGCCACCATTCAAATTTTTATATATATAAAAAAAAACGAATTGAAGTAGAAATATTATGTAATTGTAAATTTATTATTTTAAACACTTCATTGTGTAATTTTAACAGTTGAATTCTATAGCTTACAAATCAGTTATTTTTACCTTCAATATTATAAAATGTAGTACCAAATTACTCATGTATATTTTACAGCATAAATTGAGAGATTTTTTTTCCTTGAGAAAATTTGACAAGGACTGTACCTGATATATATCCAAAATAATTGATATTGGATCGAATCGAAAGAGAAAAGTGAATGAGAATCGAATCAAACCGTAAAAATTTGTCAAAACCCAGCCCTAAGAAAGAGTATATGAAAATAAGTTTATTATTGTGATTTGTATATAAAAAATGTTTTTTTTTTTTTAGTGTGATTTGTATATGAAAATAAGTTCCTTAGTGTGATTTTAGACCACAAAACTGCACTTAAAACCACAAATGAAACTTGTCAAAGCAAAATTGGCAAAGACCATAGCAATACTGAATAAATCAAGACATATTTTGGATAATAAATCGATGCATGTTTTGCATAATACACTTATATTACTGGTTTTGAGTTACTGTGTGGAAATCTGAGGAAACACCTACTACTTCTAATTTACAGTCGATATGCATATTACACAAGAGCAATTAGAATCATCAATAACGTTTATTTTTTAATTCTTTATTTTTAAAGTCACATATATTAATGTTCATTGATTTGGTTAAATTTAAGACTGCACAAGTCATGTTCAATGCGAGAAATAATTTACTTCTGGGAAATTTACAAAAAATATTTATGAAAAGGCAGGGTGGTTATAATTTGAGAGAAGAATTAGTTTTTAAAAAGCTTAAAATAAGAACAACTTGAAAAAGATGCATTTCTATTTGTGGGGTGAGGCTGTGGAATGGTTTTGGAGCAGGTGTTAAAACATTGTACAAATAATAAACGGTTTAAAAAGTTGTAAAGTGTAAAAGTGTAAAAATACCCTATTAAAAGGATATGTGCATAAATAAAGCCGACTGTGAATGTGGATTATATGTGGGCTGATTAGGGCTCCACAATTAATAGAATTTCTACTTGCGATTACAATTATGAATGCCACAATTACATAATCATTCAAAGTGACAATTAATCATTATAATATATAATGATACAGATGTAACAGATTTAAGATAAACTGGAACTATATATATTTTTTTGAAATAAAATAAATGGAATGCAATAGTCTCATTATGTCATTATGATCTCATTAATACAGTTAATTTCTCCCCATGCTTCATGCAGACAGTTTTTATGGAGTTTCCGGTTACCAGGTGAAGCTCAGAAGATCGATCGAATGATGGAGGCTTTTGCCCAGCGTTACTGTCAATGCAATCCCGGTGTCTTTCAGTCCACAGGTGTGTGTGTGTATAATAATCTTGCTCTGCAATAGGTTGTAACGATATATCAAACATTATAAATAATATTATTATACTATTAAGTTAAAATATTGGCATGTAGCTTTCATGTTTTTCTTAATAAAGTAAATATTGTTTTAAATTCTCAAATTATTGGCATAGTCTTCACTGCATGATTATTGATTTGATTTGATTTTTATTTTTATTTTATCTTACCAACGTGCAGAAAATGACACTGGTTATCTCAATCCAAAGCTGCTGTTTACCCCTGAGACCCAGTCCTTCTGCAACTTCCTTACACCCACACCCACTTATACATGTCTTGGGCTCTCTTTATAAATTTCCCAAGCTCTTGGCCATGCTAATATGCTTGTAAAGAGTGATGTAGAGCACTTTCATGTCGCCCACATGTTGCTCTGCAAAGTGGCTACACATGGCCTGTCATGAGCACTTTGCTGCATTTTATCAAGAGAAAATTCAAAATTGGACGTAAATATTCTCCTTGACTGCTCATAAGTTCCTAGCAACAATAGTTTCTTCAATCATTTCATGTAATGAAATTAATAGCTTAGGCACTATTTGGCCACAAATTGTTTCTCAGCATGACGTCTGTACAAGAAAATTAAAATGACTCTTTAGTGTTTAAACTCATGCTTTTGGACGTCAATTAATTCAGTGCATTCGGGCAAATTCCTACATATAATCCCTCTTGTAAATGCTAAAATGTCTTTTTGCAGATACATGTTATGTGCTTTCGTTTGCAATCATCATGTTGAACACAAGTTTGCACAACCCTAATGTGAAGGACAAGCCATCTGCAGAGCGGTTCATAGGCATGAACAGAGGCATCAATGATGGAGGAGATCTGCCAGAAGACCTGCTCAGGGTCAGTGTCCCACACAGTTTTTGTAACATTAAAAAATATACCCTCAATATAAACTCGGTTTAATTTTAAAATACAACTCAATTTAAACACTCCTGCAGAACCTTTACGAGAGCATTAAGAATGAGCCCTTCAAGATACCTGAAGACGACGGCAATGACCTCACACATACGTTCTTTAACCCTGACCGCGAAGGCTGGCTGCTCAAACTGGGTGAGTGAGTTTTTATTCTCTGTTCGGAAGATAAAGAACTGGAACTGGGTCTGGATGTACATTAACCGGCCCTAAATATAAATATCGTAAGTAGAGCTGTGAATTGAAGGTCTTACATTGTGTAATGTAATAGCCAAGAAGCATGAGGCCAAATGCTTTATAGTCCAAAGCTAAAATAAAATAGCTGATACTACATCCTTATGTATCCGCATGCTGCTCATATTTCAGCTCAGCCTGGATTTTACGATTGTTTTATTGCAGCCTTTTGTTACAGTATTTGTTCAGATTTTCATAGTTAATTTCATTGTTTTCTTTCTTCCACATTTTTTTTTTTTTTTGGTTTGATGTCTTTCTTCAGGAGGTATGTAAGTCACACTGGTTTCCTTTAGCTAGCCCATTAAGCCATGCTTCCAGGTGCTTTGCGCTTTCATTTACTCCATTTGTTTGTCTTTTTTTTTCACTTTAATTTAACAGGCATTTCATTTAATCAAAATGAAAGTGTCCGAGTCTGTTTGCCTCATTTGAGTTTTAACTGGTGTGTTGCCGCTGCGCTGTTGTGCCGTGCTCATGATGGGCTTGTGATTTTTGCGAGACTTTTGGCCAGCTTTCTCCATCTTGGAGATAAACCTGTCTGTTCATCGTTACTGTCTGTTGGTCTCTACTGCACCCATGTGGTCAGTTTAATCACTGCCTACTCTGGTGCCTTTACATGCAGTTGTGAAAATTCTACATGCCGCATACACACAAGAAATAGATATGTGACTCTGCACATTTGTGTAAAAATGTTTTTATGTGACAGGGATAGCACAGGAATTATAGGAGAAGATTTAGAACAAGCACAGCTGATTTAATGGTACAATATTCATGCAGTTTGTAATGAGATGTGACATAAGTAATATTTTTATTTATTCATTAAATTTTTTTTTTTTTCAATTTTGTTTTGGCCTCATTTCTAGTATTTTATTTTTACGTTATATCTGTACTTTATTACCTTTTTTCATTTTTAATTTCTAATTATTTCTATTTATGATATATCTATGATCTTAATTTATCTTATTTCTTATTAATCATTGTAATTTTATTTTTTTGATCAAAATACAGGAAAAAAATATAATATTGTGAAATATTATTATGATGTAATATAACGTTTTTCTATTTTGATATACATTAAAATCTAATTTATTTATGTGATGCAAAGCTGAATTTTCAGCATCATTACTCCAGTCTTCAGTGTCACATGATCCTTCAGAAAACATACTAATATGCTGATTTATTATCAGTGCTGGAAACTGTTGCGCTGCTTAATATTTTTTGGAACCTGTGATACTTTTTTTCAGGATCCTTTGATGAATAAGAAGTTAAAAAGAAAAGCATTTATTTAAAACAGAAATATTTTCTAACAATATACACTACCGTTCAAAAGTTTGTGGTCAGTACATTTTTATTCTTTCTTATTTCGAAAGAAATTAAAACTTCTATTCAACAAGTATGCGTTTAATTGATTAGAAGTGAAAGAAAAAAATTATATTGTTAGAAAAGATTTATATTTTGAATAAATGCTGTTCTTTTTAACTTTTTATTCATCAAAGAATCCTGAAAAAAGTATTGCAGTTTCCAAAAAAGTATTTGGCAGTACAACTGTTGCCAGCATTGATAATTCTAATAATAAATCAGCATATTAGAATGATTTCTGAAGGATCATGTGACACTTCATACTGGAGCAATGTCTGATGGAAATTCAGCTTTGTATCACAAAAATAAATTATATTTTAAAGGATATCAAAATAGAAACCATTATTTTTATATTGTAATAACATTTTACAAGATTACTGTTTTTTTTCTGTATTTTTGATCAAATAAATGCAGCCTTGATGAGCAGAAAAAAAAACACTTCTTTAAAAAAGGCTTCTTTAAAAAACATTACAAGTCTTACTGATCCCAAACTTTTGAACGGTAGTGTATATATATGTATATATATATATATATATATATATATATATATATATATATATATATATATATATGTTGTTATTTATAATTATTATTATTATTATTATTTATATACAGTATATTAATAGATATTTTAATATATTTTTAGCAACTGAGGTTTGATGAGCATGCTGTGCTTTTTATTTAAAACATTATGAAGTTAAAAAACAACAACATAAATTTCACTTAATTTATATTCCATATTAATTTGTTTTCCTACACCACAACAGAGTGCTGACCAGTTTTAGAAAGCAAACCATTTTAAAGAAAAGCTAAAACTATTATTTACAGTTATTTACAGCATCATTAGTTAATTTAGATAACGGACTGACCGTGTGCCGCAACAGCCGCAGCCTTAGAGGAGAGAGAGCTTTGCATTCATTCCTGCATTCTGACATACATTCTGTATGTCAGGCTCATTTCATAACACATTCTCTTACTAATTTGGTAACTAACACCTTAAACTCGTGCCTGGCTCAGTGCCTGGTTCAGTGGGTTTGGGCTAAGTGTGTTTGTTTATGAGGCTTTGAGCCATTTGAGCTGTCCATCTGCTAATGTGAGTTCTGTCTGTCTGTCTGCTGCTGTGCCTCATGTCCCTGCTGCTCACTACTATTATTCTCAACCAAATACTCATACAGACCTGGACGACCGCATCCGTATTATACTCACATCTGTCTAATCCACAGGTGGACGGGTGAAGACGTGGAAGAGGAGATGGTTCATATTGACGGACAACTGTCTGTATTATTTTGAATACACCACTGTACGTGATTCTGGTTTATTGAAGTTAAATGATTGAATGATCCAATACAAATATAACTCATCCGTTGTGTTTTTCTGTGGACACATGCGTTTCCTCTTCTGCATCTGTTTTCAGGATAAAGAGCCGAGAGGGATCATTCCTCTGGAAAATCTCAGTATTAGGGAAGTGGATGACTCCAAGAAGCCAGTAAGCGTTCTCTCACTTTTCCATCTTTTTGCTCTCACATTTATTATGGTCATTATGGTTGAGTATTTGATTATATATTTAGCTACATAGTTTGGTTTCATACTCACTTTTAAGTTTTTATTAATTTATTGTTGTTATTCATGTTAATATTTTATTATTTCTTTTAGCAACAGTGATTTGATTAGCATGCTGTTTTAATTTTTTCAAATATATTTTTTATTTATATATTCTTTATAATTTATATTTTTGTAGTTTATTTTTATTGTCCCTTTTAAGTTTTATGATTAATTATTAGTAATTGTATTTGTTTAATTTTTTTAATTGATTTTTAGCAACTGGTTTGATTAGCGTGTCGTGCATTTATTTTTTCAATATTGTCATATTTTCTATTTTATTTTATTACATTTATAGTTTCGTTTTATCCTTGTTGTAGTTCAGTTTTATTCTCAATTTCAAGTTTTATTATTATTATTATTATTATTAAAGGTATTCATTATTTGAATATATATATTTTGCAACAGTGGTTTGATTAGTCGTAGATTAGCATGTTGTGCATTTATTATTTTTCATATTAAAAAGTAAAAAAAAAAACATGTTTTAAATATTTTTATATTTATTTATTTTTTGTTTTATCCTCCCTTTTAGGTTATTATTAGTTATTTATTAGTTATTATTATGTTATATTATTGTAATATTGTTATTATTATTACAATATTTTTTTTTCAAAAGTGATTTGATTAGCATTGTGCTCTTATTTTTTAGATTTATTTTATTTTGAGTTTTTTTTCTTTCTCTTTTAAGTTAATAATAACAACAACAACAATAATATTATTTTTATTGTTGCTTTTTTCATCCTAGCAACCCCTTCTGGGCCCCCTTTACGGGTTGCTAAAATCTCTCTCATACACTGCCGTCATTGTTCTCGTAACCTCAGTTTGATCCAGTAAAATATCCTTGTGATTAATGTACTAAAAGTTCAAGATAAAAGCCTCTTCTCTCTTTACACAGAACTGCTTTGAACTCTTCATCCCAGACAACAAGGATCAGGTCATCAAAGCGTGTAAGACTGAAGCAGATGGACGGGTTGTGGAAGGAAACCACACGTTCTACCGCATCTCAGCACCAACAACAGAGGAGAAAGAAGAGTGGATCAAAAGCATCAAGTAAGTCTTCCTCTCATTTGGCCCTGACAGAATAATATGCATAATAATAATTTAATATGCATGAGGTTGCATTTTGACACAGATTGGACTTAAACTCAGAGTGGCAGCTAAAATTCATAGGGCCCGAAATTCAGTTCATGTCTTTAGGGGCATGTTTTTAACTTCACGAGTATGTATATGTGTATGTATGATTATTAATAAGTTAAAAACAAACATTAAATGCTAATCCAGCATTTCCTGAAGATACAACATGATTTAAAACATAAAAAGTCACTCACACACACACACACACACACACACAGGCTCTCATGTGTAGATTCAGTAACTTCACTGTAATTGCATACATTGGTTATTTTCATTGCCATTAAAGTGAAATAACTGAACATAAATATGGCAAAGAAAGAAAATTTCAGATGGCACTTGGAGGCTTTTGCATCTGAACTCTTCATAGATGGATAGATAGATGCACTGTTGATATTTTTTTTTATTTCTATATATTTTTTACAGCAATATAATATGATAGTTATAAGATAAGTAATAAGAAAGTTTGTAAATGGTGGAACTTTCCTGGATAGCTCAATATTGAGCAGGCTAGATATGAGTGTATTGTTGAAATAAGCTAAAAATGTTCTTTTCTCTCTTTATCATTGTCTCCAGGGCTGCCATAAGCAGAGACCCTTTCTATGAGATGCTTGCTGCCAGGAAGAAAAAAGCCTCATCTCTGAAGAGACAGTAGGGCTGCAGAAAGGATGTTTGTACCTGGACCTGGAAAAAAAACGGAAACCATAATGCTGGATTGGAGCGATTTTTATCTCAGGAATGACCTGAAGTTTTGAAGGTTTTCATGCAGTTGACTGTCTGAGAAGTTGTCTGACATTTCTGTTTGTTTCATTCTCATGAATGAACACTGAGTACATCTCAAATCAGCAGGTCTGACTGAATGTGGATCTCACTGAGCTTTTGTAAGCTTGCTGCAGACTTGACCGTTCCTCTCTGTGCTTTGAGAAGTATAAAATGCTAATTGTGCACCTATTTTTACACTGCTATGTACTGTAAGTATCTGGGAGAGCTCTGGCCTTGTTTTGTTTGAGACTATCTGGCTTTGTTTTTCTATTAGTTTCTGATCTGCTGTCATATTTATGTTTTTTTGTTGTTGTTTGCTAGACATTTTTCACATTTTGCCAAAGTTTGTCTTTCAGTCGCACTCCAGATACTGTCCTAAAAACTGAAGTTGAATGATTTTCTGATTCATGAAATGAATTCTGTTTTTTATTTGGATACTGTTTATTTAGCTTAAACAGTGTTTTATTTAAAATATCAGGACATTATTCACTGATCTCATAGCTGACCTTGAAAGACTGTGAAATCCAAAAACATTTCAGTACGTTTGGTTCACATTTATGGAACAATGTCAAAAATTAAACTACCGACTGGAGAGTTTATTTTTTATTATGTTTTGTATTTTACCACCTTAAATGTACTGGTTAAATTAACACATATGAAAGCCCCCAATTTTTCGCTTTATATGCACTGATAATTGAGAGAAAACTCTTAAATACTAATTTATCAATGCTGTACATATCTGAACATATATTTTTTGTCAAAATATACTTTGTGCAAAAGTAATGGGGTGGAGAAAAGATTTTGAGTTTTTCACCATTGCTGTGTAATCTTGTTTAAAATAAAACTGAAATGATTGAGCTTTACAATTAGAATAGAATATAATTTGGTTTTTTTAAGGGGTTTATTTTTTTTATTTTTTTTTTTATACATAATACCCCCCCCCCCATTTCTCAATACCTTTAAATAATGCTTCTTAATGGACTTGGAAATAGTATATTGACATTTACAGAAAACAACCAGGAAAATTTTTTTTTTTACAGTGGATGTGATCCAAATTAAAAGTCACAGATCTGCATTTCACATCAAATAACTCACTCAACCAAGAATGTTAAAGCTGTCTTTTTATTTAAAAAAAAAAAAAAAAAAAAAAAAAAAAAAAAAAAGTGTATATAGTACGTAATATTTTTGGCCGTTTTGTAAGTTCTTGTGCGTTAAATGACATGGCTTTAAGGCCTCATCTGATTCTGGTATCTGATCTCTGTCTGAAAGAGCTGGAAACAGGAGCTCTTCCAAAAACTGTCATTCGTGACATTTAAATCCAATTAAATATAAATCAAGAGGAAAAATAAGCAAACGCCCTTGCTCCATGCACACTGGCACCAGAATCAAAACATTCTTAGGAAAAGGGTAGTACTGCAGTTTTTCAACTTTTGGAAAGCAATGCTGAAATTGATGTGCAGCTAATACTGCATTACTCACTCACACTCAAATATAGTGGTGCTCAAATCCATCCCAGGTGTACTGTGTAAAGGTTTGCGTCAGGCTTTGAAGCTCTTCTATAAACTCTGCTGTACCAATTATTAAACTCATAAGCTCATTCTCAGTAGTGAGCATCATTAATGAACACTTATAAACAAAACTTTATAAAGAATGGAGTGTAAATGGACAGTCCCAACTAAAAATGAACATTGTGACTCCTTCATGGGGTGTGATGAAATTATTTGTACCTTTTTTTTTAAGGCCCTTAGCCTTAATAGTTTGCAGTGGTTTCTATGGAAGACCATTATCACCACAGACTAAAAAAAAAAAGGTAACTGGAAATTTTAATATAAACAATTCTGAGGGAAAAAGTCAGAAATGTGAGATATTCACACTCGATTCCATCTTTTTTTTTTCTCAGAATTTTTGTGACATGTCAGTTTATCTCTTACAACTGTGAGTTGTCCAAATTGTGAGAATTCACTATTGCCTTTAATTTATCCTGTGGTGAAAACAAGCTTCCATAGGTTTCAGGGAAATATAGATATTTTACATATGGCTGAGGTAACTAAGTGTTGCTGAAATGTGCGAGACCAACTGAATATCATTGACCTGAAAAATGAAAATTAATATTAATGCTGCCTTATAGCTAATTCTGACATTTTCACCCAAAAATAATTGTCAAAAAGTACAATGCAAATGAAGTATAAATGGAAAGGGTTTTTGTTGAACAGCATCTTATTAAAATGAAAAAACACAATACAAATGTTTACAGAAAAAAAGTTAAATTAACTAAAATATATACATATAAATGCACTGCACATCAAACTGATGGCCAAACCTTCATACCTGCCATAGTGCTTACAAACACATGTATATCACACTGGCAGCAAATTCACATGTATTCTCTCCTAGCAATGAGGTTGTAAGAAGCAGAATGTTATTGAATATAACAGCACAGAGTGGTTTCTAACATCATCACTGGAGCTCGCCGGGACTGTCATCTTTTACACTGCCATCTGCATCCAGGAAACCATCAATATTTGCAAATGCCTCATGTACATCACACACACGTAGTCCCACTTTTCATCTGCAGGGGGAAAAAAACATGGAAAAAACACCTTAATGTGATCTGGTTTTAATCTAATACTATGTATTATTTATTATAATCGACATAGAACTCATTGAGAAAAATACACTACTGTTCAACAGCTTAGGGTGGTAAGATTTTAAAAAGTTTTTAAAAAGTCACTTATGCTCCATTTATTTGACCAAAAATACAGTAATAACAGTAACATTGAAAAATATAATGGTATATATATATATATATATATATATATATATATATATATATATATATATATATATATATATATATATATATATATATATATATATAATTTATTCCTCTGATAGCAAATCAGCAATTATTCCAGTCTTCAGTGTTTTTCTTCAGAAGTCATTCTAATAAACTGATTTATATGTTTCTTATTATTTTCAGTGTTGAAAGCAGTTGCGCTGCTTATTTGTGGATTATCTGAAATAGACATCTTTAGTAACATTATAAATTCCTTGACTGTCACTTCTGATCAAATTAATGTGTCCCTGCTGAATAAAAGCATAAAAAAAGTAATTTGCATGAAAACACTCAAAAGACATCGCAACAATTTATACATGTAAATCTTTATATTTTCTGAATAATTTCAATAAGTTACTCAGTTTAAGATATCAGTCATGTCAGTAGCACAGGTACAAGGCAAGTTACACAGCAAAGTTTAATACTCATCATAGTGATGCTCACTTTGAAAAACAGCACTATTAAAAAAAACATCTGGTTTTATCATAATGCATTTTAAAAACCACTAGAGGGCAGAGTAAGCACTAAGTAAAGTAAATGATTGTCAACTGAAACTTTCTTTGACTACAGACAACCCTGCTTGTAGGACTACACGCCATAATTTGCTATTTTATGGCATTATTACATAAAGTCCTTAATATTTTGATAAATTTACAAATACAATATACTCTTTCAAGTAGTGACACCTCCACTGTTCTGCACTGCTTTTAAGAAAATATCCCCAGAATTTTGTAGAATGGATTTTAACATGACCAGGAATACTACAGTGGCCCCTCAAAAGTATTTGGATACACAAGTCACACTTAAATATATCTACACCAACCGACAATAAAGTTCGGTCATCTGCCGCTTTAAATGCTCAAGCAGAATCGGATTCTGATTGGCTGTCAAAAAAAAAAAAAAAAGTTCTGAAAGTAATTCCAACTACTTTGTTTGTTACTGTTATCATTATAGTTGTGGTGTGGACTTCCCTATTCTCATAGAAATATAACAATTATACAGCCATCATTAGTTACTGTCTTTGGTTTAACGGCCTTAAGACCAGTCAGCTACAAGTCACTTAAAGAATGGCTGAGAAAGCGAGCTAGTTCTGAGAAAAGCTCTAACACTGTTTTTAAACAAACCACTTGGGTTTGATATTTTGTAATCTAATTGAACAACACTTTTTTTTAAAAACATTTTTAAATGTGTCTCTGCATTTTGGGACACTGTACACTGTATACAATACTTTGCGACTGGCAGCTACTTCAACTCCACTTCGCTTTCGGCTGATTGTACAAACCAGCTCATTTTAATTCCAATAGCTTAAATGAAAATCAAAGGCCTGAAATTTAGCAAGTGAGTCAGAGAATGTTATTAATCTAATGGAGGCAAGAGAAGGAATGGTACAGCACGCAGAAAGAGCAGCCGTAACAGACTCGTGGAGGTCACTGCCAGTGCAGCTGAAGTCTGCTGAGCAGCCTGTGCCTGACAACACTGGAATGGTCAGATTCATGCTGTGGTCTGACCATGCTAGTTCTAGCTGGGCTGTGTGACGGGGATTTGGGTTGAAGGAACCACTGGAGTGACAATGTGAATTCTTCAGAACCCACTGTCTGACAAGCTGGGGTTTTGTATATCCATCTTCGGGGAAAGTCTGACTTTACTGAGCACAAGAGAGCCAAGTCATTCGTTTGGAAGCGGAATAAAATGCTGAATGCTTTTTTTTGCTTGCTTTAGGCTAGTACCCTCAGAGCATTTAATGCGAATGGCTCATTTTTGCTTCAACATAATGAAACGCATATAATACCCGATGCAACCGAACTATCCCTGCTGGAAAATCCAGCTTAAGATGGTAGCGTGTTGACAAATATGACAAAATGGACCATATGATTATATGATTATATGATTTTGTCCACTGGGAAGGCTTTATTTGTTAACTTAAGTTATCTACATTAACATTGACATCAATCATTAGTTAACATGAGCTTACAATGAACAATACTTTGTGTCAATTTTATCATACGACAACAGATAGAAGTCTATCATTTTCACCCATAGGTCCAGTTATATTTTGAAGAAACGTTACAGGGCAACACATGCACGGATGAATTGTTCACAATAAGATCTATGACATGCATTTAGTAGATAAATAAGTTTAAATTTTAATTTTAATGTCAACTTTAACAAATGTGTCTTAATTGTAAGTGTTACCACTAAAATAAGCCTAAGTGAACGTCCCTGAAAAAGGAAGTGCAAGTTATTACACTTGATGAAATATTAGGATGAAAATGTTTTCTTAGGAATAAGAGCCCCCAATGAATCATTCACAATAAGACTAGGAACAAGTATTAAGACTGTAAATGTTGACTTTAAGGTGGTCAAGATGGTTTTTGGAACAATGTCGCTGATCGACCAGCTAATAACCAGCCTGGTTCAGATAATAACCAGCTAGGCCTGGCTAATAACTGGCTTCTATATTCCAAAATGCTGCTAGGATCTTAAGATGGATTTTCCAGGAGGAATTGCTCATGTCTGGAACTCCCACTAACACTGTAATGTGCCTGATCTTCTGTATGCCTGACGAGTTTAAAACGTCAGCAACCAACCTGTCATAGACAGTGAGATATGCTTCACCTCAGGCCTGCTGAACTTCAGAAGAAGTTCTTGATGAGTGGAGTAACCAGTTGCACCCACAGCTTTACATGGCGGTCTGGCTGATTAAATGTGGAGTTTGACACTTGTGTGGAGCTCTGGTACAACACCTCCTGCTCCTGGACAAAACAGAAAACAAGATTTCACTAAAATCTCAAGTGTTATGCTTTTCTCATAAAGATAACTAAAGAACTGATTTTAACTGATCTTTTATCACCTGATAATAACTGAAGATTACAGGAATCTTTTATTTCACAAACTATAAAAACTGATGACACCTTTAGTGACAATTAAATAGGCTTTATTGTAGCCGCTGTTCCCAGAACAACCAGTAAAGATTAATGGTTACAGCATATCCTTTATGTTTAATGCAGTTTGAGATATGAAAGATAAACTGACTCCATTGTTTTCTAGGTTAAGAAAATCTGTAGCGTTATGGACAATCACAGTATTTAAATCTGCTAATAATGAATTATTCCAGGGTTATAGCATGGTGCCCAACAAAGACTCATAGAACAGAGTGATACCATTAATTGGTCTACATTCAATATCTTGTTCAAACTTCAATAAAACAAATCAATTGATACAATGTGTTGAGCGTAGCTGTTTCCTGTACAAGCCCTTACAAAATGACCAGCCATTAATATCATAGTTAGTACTAACAGCTATTAAAACACATCACAACCCAAGATTTATGGGTCACATGATGAGTTACTTTAGGAAGCAGTCGTGCAGAGGAAGTCCAACCTGTTGCAGTTGCATCTGGAGTTCCTCATTCTCTGTTACTATAGCAATCTGAGCCTCCAGATCTCTGTGCACAGAGCGATAGCCGAAATTTGGCGAGCCAATGAGAGTGAGGCAGGGGAGGTCTCTTCCTTCCACATAGTACCACAGGCCTGTGAAAAAGTGGCAAAAATATCCTGAAATCTCATTTTTCAGACCAGGAATGATGACATGTGCTTTATACAATGCTTCACATTACTGGACAGTTGTTTACTATGACTCAAACCACTCTAAAAATAATCTGGATGGCTTCACATTCACAAATACGCAGATATGGCAGATGCTTCAAAGCGGTTGACAGTGTCAGTATCTGTGTTTCCTGGTCACATGACTTTAAAAGGTGTGGTGTCTGTCCAACAGAAAACATATTTCTTTTTCAAAATCCACAATGCACGACTTCACACTACAGGAAAAAAATAAAAACAAAGTGTCAATCAAATTCTGTACACAAACCAAACATATGTTCTATTAATAGGTAGCAGGAATTACTTGCCACTTCAAAGCCTTGCCAAACATAACCACCCTGGCCTGAGGTAGGGTTCCTGACAAAGCTGAATATCAGGTAACACGACTGCCAGGAATACTCTCAAAATAATCCCTGAGCACTTCCTTATGCACACAAATCTAGCAATTAACACTTATACATGATTATAAATGCTTTTTATGCTTAATTAGATTAAATTTAATTCTATTTCAAAACAACACAAGCAAACAATTAATCAGCGTTTTTTTTTTTTATTGTCACATCGTGACACTGGGCAATTTTATTATATAGACCACTTTGTTGATCATACATTAGCATTCAAAAGTTTAGGGTGAATATGTTTTTTAATACTTCAATTAGGGTTGGAATCACATCTCCGTATTTATTTATTTTTTGGTTTAATTGCAATATACAGTATATATCTCTGTATTTTCTACACTTTCTATTTGGATTAAATAATAATTATTTTTAAAGCAGGTTAAATTTGCTAAAAATGAAAAGAAACAATCATAAAAATGCATTTTAAAATTCTACATGGCACATTTATTGTCCGCCAACAAATATTTTTAGCAAAATGTATTTTTTTTGTAAGAATTATTAAAGAAATACAAAATAGGACAAATAGTTATTTTAAATTATAATATTGAATAATATATAATTATTATAATATTTAATAAAATTAGTGTTTTTAATTCAATCAAATTAATGCAGCTTTGGTGAGCATCCAGTAAAAAAACATTTCAAAAGCATTCTTTTGAAAGGGAGTGCAATCGGTCCGATCTAGTTTTGTTTTGCAAAAATGTTCCCCCTCAATATCATCTGTTAGCATTTCCATTGCACTTTCACTTTAAGGATGCTAAAATGGATTTTTACTTAAGCATAATTTTTACTCTAGCAATAGCAAGCTAGCTTTGGAAGCATAAGATCCCACCCTCCCTGCAAATCACTCTCCAAAGCCACGCCTCCTCCACTTGAACATGTACAGGCAGACCAAAGGATAACCAGCAACATGATGAGAGTCAGCATTGGTGGAGTGTTGAATGCAACACTGTCGGATTATCTCATGTCTCAATCACCAGTAAGAAAACATTACAGTACAAAGCACATAATGTTACAATAATAACGCCGTCCATTCTCGCTCGGCCTGTAGTGGCATAATGGAATGCGCTAATGTTACATTGTGTCTGAGCAAACAGGGTGCATGAAGTTAAATACATATGTTGCAAATACATACGCTGACAGGCAGGTATGATAGCCCTTGAACCGAGGGATAAGACTGGATGAACAGTTTATGCTCCTACGCTTTCCACAGATGTTGGAAATACATATAAAAACAGTTAGACCACTTGACTTAGTGATTGCCATCGGGATACAAAGAGACTTTTAACCAGCATAACAAAAAATGTTTTTAAACCAAATCACCTACCCTGCCTTTAATTAAATTACTTGATAAAGTTACATTATACAGTATATGTGTTGATATGTCTGACTGTGTATTATACACTGAAAACCTTTTTTTTATATTTATACATATAAAGTTTCTAACAAAATAATAAATCAACAAAATAAAAGTTGACATTTGGATATTCATCTCAACGGTTTTGGCATGTGACTCCACTGGAAGTAAACATCCTACTTGCTGCCAATTTTGAATGGCTGCCAATGGAAAAAACATGCTTTTTGGTGAAAGAAAGGTATAGTTATAGCATGACACTTAGTGAAAAAGGCTCAATCGAGTCCACCTTACTGTCTCTTTCCTAAGGTGGTGCGTGGACCTCATGTAGGTTGAAGGCCAGCGTCAGAACAGCAGCTAATGTTCATTGATTCTCTTTCTTGCTCAGCTGCGGGGACCTCTGCACCCTGTCTGTTCCCACTTCAGCTCCACTGTTTACAAGAAATGACGGCATGACAAGGCTTTATCTAATAAGCCAGATTTCTCAACAGGAGCCTGAAATTGAATTCCACTGACGAGGCTTAGGTTTGTCAAGCCTCTATTTTTCTCCAGACGTCACTATTTTATTCTGTTCCTTCAGGTCAGGGGCTTTTAAAGTGTATGAGGATACTCAGTTAATGCCATATGAACAACCAAATCAAATTTATTATGAATTCATGCATTTTTAAACCAAACTAAACATTCAACAACAGCCAGAAAACGTGGCCAAAGCATACCTCTGGTTTACAGAGAAAACATCACATGTGTCTGGCAGCCTCTGTGTCCTGAAGCTGTCCAGGAAGAGCTCTGAGGCTATTCAATCAGAGGTGCTGGGAAACCTGCTCCATGCATTAAATTATGAGCTTTCCTGTTACACCCAATTTTTGGGAACTGGGCTGATCCACTTCAGTGCTTAAAAAAACAACAACAACAACAGTACAGATGAAAAACACCTACCTTTAGCATGAAATGTCCAATTGGGGCGATGGTATTCATGCAAGTGGACACGACTCTGCTGACCCAGCTGACACACCTGAAATGGACAGGATGCTGAGCATTTAAGAAAAACCAACAATACAACGATGAACATTTAAAAAACATTAAGGTTAAAATACAGTAGAAAAGCACCACTCAAACCATGCTAATTGAGTGCATTTGTAGCTGCAGCACCATCTATAGAACAAACAACAAAAAAGCCGAAAAAAGACAGTCTCTCTATGTTTTCTTCAACAAAAAAAGGAGAAAAAATATGGCTTTCCAAAAGTTTTCACGATTGGGGATTGAGATGTCAAGTGTTGAAATCCTCTTCTCAGTGCTTCTCTCTTAAAAGGACATTTTCTGCCCTGTTTTTTACTTTATCTTCACAACATGGCAACCAATCACACACGCTCTCTCTTACATTAGGCAGAAGTTCTGATGAGCTGAAAACATCGACTAACATGTAAGTTGGTGTTCAGCAATCTCTAATGAAAGTGTAATACAGCCAGTCTGTTTTCCTTCACATGGTTATTTGCGCTGTTTACTGTGACTGAATCTGCCATCAAACCTTGTCAGTGACAAACTGTAATAAATCCAAATATGGATCTCAGCTGTTTTTTTGTGATTGAGGTTGCTGAATAAATGCACTTACACAACCTCTGTTCCACAATACAAAGTCTTTTTGTTGTTGTTTTAATATAAAAACATTACTATAATTTGTAGTTAATATTAAGAATGCAACTATTTAAAAAAATAAATTAACCACTACACGACATGATTAAATGTGACTAAAAAAAATTTCATCAGCTAAATCTAGACTTTAAGACTTTTAATTCAAATAAAACTTTAAGTCAAATAAAAGTTCACTAAACTAAAAACAGGACACTATTTCACTTTATTATTGTTTCTACTGTATTTTTGATCAAATAAATGCAGCTTTCAAAAACATTATAAACAAAACCATAAACTTTTGAAGTCTACTGTATATCACAATAAATGCAGTTATCTGATTTGTTGATGCAGAATTAAATACTTTTTGGATGCAAATCAAAAGATTATTAATTTTTAAAACATTTATGAGAAATTTGGCATAAGTACAAAAACAACTTAATAAAAACAAAAGATGTAAAATGGTAATACATACTAAATATTTTTGGAAGCCAATATACTATATGCAACAGTAAGTTCACAAATTAGATGAATTATATGTTAATGCACCAATTTGTAATGGTGCCTGGCAACTGTAAAAAACCTATAGTTACATCTTGTCCACACTAGATGTGGGCGGCATGACTTGACAAAACTAAATAGCTCCTTTTATAAATAACAGAGCTGTCTACACTGAAGTGTTCATCTGTCAACACAGGTATATACTGTATACATCATGCTGCCCAGCTCTGTGCTAAACCATAAAAAAAAAAAAAAAAAAAAAAAAGCACACCTTTTTGTAAAACTGTCGGGCGAGGTGAACGTAGGCCTCAGGAATTGCTCCTGCTACACCTTTGGCTCCAAAAAAGCCATTAACCTCTGGGGAAGCCATGAGGATACGGTAGTCTGCTGCTGCACCCAGCACCAGCTGCATGTAGGTGCACGTCAGGTTGAAGTAACCCGATGTCAGGTAGACGACTGAGTCTCCACCTGCCTCTATGAGCAGTCGTTGGGTTACTTGTTCATCCAGGTGAATGCCCAGAGGCTTCATTTGCACGAGTGGAAAGATCCAAGTGTCATTTGGCATGGTTCTGTCCGAGTCTAGGATGTCCGAGCATTCCGCCTCCAGCATGCTCTGCCGGACACGGGCCGTGTTCACCACCTCCATGATCCGTCTCTGTGCCGATGCAGAAAACTCTGCTCTGTTACCTGTTAGACCACAAGACAGACCACTTCTGAGAACACTCAACTCTGTTGAAACACTTAAATATTGGATACATCTGGGCTGTGTCCAAAACCTAGTCAGCTGCCAACACAGGCAGCATTTTAAGCACAGCCGTTCCAAAAACTACATTTTGGACAAATTTTAAGGCCACATCACTTGTGTCTTTTATAGAGAAGATAATCTCATAATCCACTGTAGGGAGAAAAAAAAACATGATCCTTCAGTTGGCGCTCAGGAAACTTTTTTTTTATTATTATTATCAATGTCGAAAACAGTTGTGCTGTTTTTTTGTGGAAACTGTGATACATTTTTTTCAGGATTTTTTGTTTGATGACCAAAATGTTCAAAAGAACAGCCTTTATTTGAAATATACATTTTATGTGACATTATAAATGTTTTTACTGTCACTTCTGACTTTATGCATATTAATTTCTTTCTTTAAAAAAAAAACTGCCCCCAAACCTTTGAACAACAACAAAATTACCACTGTATTAGCTTACAAACAAACTATTGTAAAACCGAATATGAGTCTCCCGTGTGCTTTACGTGAGAAGTTTCTGCCTATGCAGAACATTCAACATAAGTAACTTAAGAAGTTCTATTTCAGTTAGCATAGCAGCATAACTCTAGTAACATAACTAAGTAGGTTTTGAAAAGGTGCTTTGAAACGTGTCAATCAAGTTAAAATACCTGACAGTAATGATAAACAGAATGATTCTAAGAAACTGATCTTAACAGGGTGCTTACGTTCACACTTATTTGAATGGGTATGCAAGCGAAACGACCATCCCGTTCTATCAATCCATTCTATCAGGTATTTGCTCATGTGAGATCCTGCAAATGCATGATCAAAACCTCAGAGACACGGGTCAATAACTGCTGACCGTCTGGAAGGGTGCTCTGTCAAACCCTGGCGCCTCTGCTAGACATAATGTGCCACGGTGAGTCATAGCAAGAGAGATAATCTGTAAATAATGAATTAGCTTCAGGGCAGAACGCTGCATGTTGGTAATGTATGGCAGAAGCCTGCTGCTCCATGGTGTCTGTGCTTATTTGGTTAAGACAGAAAATGTGCAGCAAGGCCGCACAGAATATTCTGTTTGTTAAATGCAGAGAACAAGAAAAAGTGAAAACCTCTGCAAATATGTGTGGCCGGCGGAGAACAAATAAACGGCTCTTTGAAGCAGGATACAGGGGCTTTCCCCACAGACACAAAGCCAGCCACCCCAAGCCTCCAGGCCTCAGAGGTCCAAACACATCCAGTTAACAGGGCCACAAAGTTCAGCAGCTCTTACCGACAGACTGTGGGATCCAATTACTGGAGATATAGGGGCAGGTCCGAACTGCCGACTCAGCAGATAAGCTTCTCAATGGACCAGCGCTCTAGTTACTCTTACTGGTATGTGAGGCTTTTGCTTCGTACATATAATGTCGCCGATGAGTTGCATATAGAAATGTCACCCTGATTCGAGTGCACGTGCTTTTCAGTCTGATATTTTCCTCCTTTTACCGTCATACATCACTATTCTCGATGTTGGCTATCGGTCCATCATTTCCCGTTGAACTTATTGTCTTGACGGACTGTACTGAGGTCCAAATAGCTCCTTCCCGAACCTATCATCCTCCTGCATCTTTCCTTTCCTACCCTCCCAGCACAGATCACTTACCACCAGCAAGGTGACATCATTGCACTATTTCTGGGATCTGTGACAAACTGTGGCCCCGCTCCACCACAATTATGTCATTGAAGAACACTGGGTTACGGATATGGACCAAGGCTGAATGAGCATCATCACTCATTCACTCGTTTCGTGCTCATCTCTGAGCCTGGGGACCGTAAGACACACCAAAGTCATGGCTGAAGCTCAGCCTCACAGAGACCCGAGGCAAACAAACAGGCTCCGAGCTTCCTGTTTCTTAATCTGTTATCACAATGCTGGTGTTACAAGGAAATGAGTGACTTACCATCATAACCTCTGATTCATGTTGTCAGAGTGGGTGGAAACCACAAGTGTCACTCACTTCTCTTATCAGGACTACTTTCGTTGCCAAAAAAATGCTTAAGTTGTTTGATCACTTGCACTTAGACAGTATAGCTGCACCTAAACAAAGATGCTCTTAATAAATAACAGATATTCATTACATCCAGACAAAAAAAAAAAACTCCAGTTAGCAGGGCCAGGACCTTTTTTTTTTTGTAATAAATATAGAATATTCATAGTGTCAAGATGACTAAAGACTAAAAAAAGACAAAAAATGTATCTCTTAAATAAATTTCAGTTTCCTATTTGTCTATTTTAATTATGAATAGGACTTTTTTTTTAATTAAGGATTTTTTTTTTTCAAGATTTTGATAGTTAGCTGCATCCTCTGCAATTTTGTGAATGTGTTTGGGCATTTACCTTACATAATGTGATTTTTTCTTTAGATGTTAAAACGTTATAAGGAATTCTCATTGAAATCCCCCCCCCACTGTATTATATGACATATGGAATTATAAATTTAAGGAAGTAGCTTCTGTTTAAACAGGTCCCTCTCTTTTAAAAACCACTTGCCTTTGTAGGGATGCACCATTCCCTCCATCATGTGCACACTGTTGTCAGGTTGGAGCTGCAGTGACACATCGCCCACGGCTCCCACGAGTTCAGCAAAGAAATCAGCCACTTCCTCGCAGTCCTCCAGAAGTACATAACGATCCTGACGATTGGTGAAGTAGGAGTCGCTCAGATTGGCCCTGTATGAGATGATATCATATCACACTCAAGAGAACAAATATTCACCTCCTCCACTGATCAGAGGCTGTTTGCATGAGCTCCATACGCTCTAAAAACAAACCGAGAACCATGAAAAGCAATAGCTATAGCTGATAGAAATGTTGGTTTTCAGCCATAACATATGTGTATGAACATGTGTTGTATCCACTTTTGCTGTGACATATACAGGTGTACACACCCACTAATAATGAGACTGTTGTCAAAAAGGTATGCCTTGATGTGCTGCACCCCGATGGTTTCATTGAAGCGTTCGGGAACCAGAAGACGCAGCAGCCCCCGCAGGTCAGGTGTGTGGTACAGGGACACTCTCATTTGCTCAGGAAAACGCTGGAGCAGTGGCAGTAACATTGTGCGGGAATTGTGCTTACCTCAAATGAAAAATAACAAACAGGGAAATGAGAAGCATGCAAAGAATCAGTGCATACATTGAAGTAAGCGTTAGATACACTAATGGGACATTCACACTAAAAACTAGAGGTTGATGGAGGTTGCTGTCATGACAGTGTTGATTGGCTGACTGCCCTCAAGAACACCCACAGTCACTGAATGTTCACAGATTTTTTTCTATTCATTCTATGTTTAAATTATTCTATTGTATAAAGTCTCTTTAGTTTTGCATTTTCCGTATTGAAGAAAAGCAGTAAAACAATTGCCCTTTGTGAACAAATAAAAGTTATAGTCAGGTCCAAGTCCTTCACTTGTAAATGCCAAGTTCTGTCATGAAACCCTGGATGGCGCATGTTTATGGGTCGTTAACACAAACTCATGACATTCACAGAGTTAAACTACTTGGTACATGCTGATTGGTTCATGTTGCAATCTTCTGAGAGTTGTCATGATAGAACTATAGCAAGATATAGCTTTGATACCAAAGAAAAGTCTTTTCACCTTTTTAATATATATGTATATATGTTTTTTAAGAAATTAATACATTTATTCAGTAAGGGTGCATGAAAATGATGAATAAAGATGGTAAAGATATTTATAATATTACAAATGATTATCAAAAGAATCCTCAAAATAATCACTGAATCCTAAAACAATCATAGATTCCTCAAAAATATTAAGCAGCACAACTGTTTAACATTGATGATGATAATAAGAAATGTTTCATGAGCAGCAAATTGCCATATTAGGATGATTTCTGAAGGATTGTGGAGTAATGGCTGTTGAACATTTAGCTTTGCCGTCACAATAATAAATTACATTTTAAAATATAATAAAAATATATTTTAAATTGTAATAGTGTTTCACAATATTACTGTTTTTATTGTATTTTTAC
This sequence comes from Cyprinus carpio, assembly GCF_018340385.1. Classification (NCBI taxonomy): domain Eukaryota; kingdom Metazoa; phylum Chordata; class Actinopteri; order Cypriniformes; family Cyprinidae; genus Cyprinus; species Cyprinus carpio. The sequence goes on from NC_056583.1 coordinate 18,178,613, forward strand.
AGCAGCCTTGGTGAGCATAAAAGATTCAAAAACATAAAAAAAAAAAAAATCGTACTGACCGCAAACTTTTGAATGCTGGTATAAGTTTTGAACTTTTTTTTTTTTAAAGAATACACAGCTATTGTAATGGATGTCAATGGAGAAAGATCCTTTGAGAATGGGACACTGCTAACTAACCAAACCATGACCCCTCGGTGCACTCATATCAGTAGGCGTCACATCACGTCACTGCTCATTTGCATAGATGATATTGTAGGCATTGCCAACAGTTACAGACGTTCACGCTAGAAATTGCCAACACATTAAAAAAAATAAAACACATCTCTCTCTATGACCACCCTCTCATAATCCTCTCATAATGAGAGTTTTTTTAGGAGATCAAGCAGAATCTGAACCACTAAAATGAAGCTCTATGCTGCAATATGATGCTTCAGTTACCATGACATATTAGATTATGAATTCTTACAACATCATTGGGTGAGTTGTACAGCACATTAAAAGCAGTCAATGGAATGACTAACAGTTCCTGTAAAGTAGTTTGCAAGGTAAAAGAAAGGGGGGGGAGGAGTTCCGAACTCTAACCTACAATTACTAAAACTGAAAATCATCCAAAATTACACCCAGGCAGTTATATCAGAATAGACATGGCGTACACCATGAAACTATGTTAGTCAGTGTTGACAAAGGGAAACGATCATTGGCAGGGGCTTTCCTGTAGGCATTATTTCCTTCTGATGGTTTCACAGAAAAGATTTTGAAAAGATCAAGCTATGACTGTTCAGAATGCACAGAATGAAGTTCAAAAAGAAGTAAAAGAACAATACAGACAGAGGAAGGTTTATGAATAAGTGAGAATGCAAGGCTTTGTTCACACAGCACACAATCTGATCTGGTTTTGAAATCTGATCTTCGGGACTGATTGTCATTTAATTAACTAAATCAGCTCCACAGGTTCAGTGTAGTCAATATCTGATACATAATGACTTCATAACTCATGAGACGCATCAAATACATCACACTATTTCACACAATCATGCATATGGTGTGCCTGTAATCGCTCACTCTGTCGCCATTCATTCCATTGTGACCATAAATGAGCGAAAGAGTGAAAACGTAAGATTTTTCCCGTTCAGAATACAACAACTCCAAGGATTTGGGTTGGATACACAAGCTGCTGTCTGTCCGAACAAAGCCTGAGTGGGTGTGCTTGAAATGAGTAAATGAAAGGGAAACAGACCTCTTGAGCCTCTGGTATAATCCAGCAAAAAAGACACTTTGAGATCAGGTACATGATCTTCCTGTGAGCGCTCTAATGCCTCTTCCATGCAATCAACTTCAAAAGAAATCAGAAAGTCACTGAAAGCAGCTTTTAATTACCCAGAGTTATCAACCTAAAACTAGGGTTAACTAGGGTTCTGTACTATTTTTAATTTTTATTCTACTTCTGTTGCCTGGAACCTTATGGCTTGTCTGGCTGGTTTTGCATGTTGATATGAACAAGGAAATGCACTTTAGTGCATACTGAGATGGTGATTAAATTCAACTTTTAGATTGAGATTTAGCAAAAACCACCAGATCAAATTCTGTTGATAAAATTAAATACTGCTGAGGTCATTTTTCAGAATACGTTTGCAGATTTGACTTTGGTTGTGACATGATCTACTGGTTATACCGGACTGTATTAATCTTACAGTAGTAAAAATAGAAGATGAGATATGCTAAACTTCCCTGAGTAACTTCCTCTTATGTAAAATTCTTAATCAGGCCACAGTCAGCTGCACAAAAACAGCCTTTTCCTTCTTAGGCTAAGCTTTATTTACTGGTCAGTGACAGGAAATGTGTGCAGGCAGGTTACATACGAGGTCTTGCTCTAGTGGTCCTGTGCCCAAATACAGTGAAGCCATAACCACACGACTCTTGGCTGTCTTGATACGAGCCTGAGCAAATAGAAAGAATAACAAACTGAATCAGAAACACTGAGTAAAGCTTTTACAAGATATATTATGGCAAAACAAAGTGATAAAAAGTGATTCAAGACAACAAAAAAATCTCTACACATTACAATTAAACCTAATAAATATCTACTTGGATAAAAATTACCATGACATAAATTATGATGTTTAGAATAGTCATTTGGTTTTATAAATAAAACATCATCTTTTCGTAAATATCACCCAACATAATATATTTTACAATGACATTATATAAATATGACTATAAATAGAAAGGCACTAAATGGAGTGAGATAATATCTGTTGGTAATAAGATATCAGAGATTTCATTTTTACAACCTTATAGTCTTATTTACTGGCAATACAGCTCTCTGAAGTTGTAATTACTTGGCTTACACCCGGTACACACACACACACACACACACACACACACACACACACACACACACACACACACAAGCATACTTTCATAGTCTGATAAAACTCATCAGGTGAGTGAAGGATGCGTATGCGGCCCCCAGGGACCCTGAAAGCAGGTACATGATCAGCCATCCATTGGAAGCGTGAGTGGAGGCCCTCGACACCAGTGAAGCCTGGAGGTCTGGAGGAGGCCAGGGGGGCTGAGTCCGCCTCTGCCAAGAGAGGGGCCAAGAGCAGCACAGTGGACCTACAGGATGACAGGAAGTAAGAGAGAAATAAGAGGCGGAGAAAACCTTTAATCAGAATCCAAGACTGGCAAAACACTTCCACTGCACACAATGCACTGCAGTGCTTCCGTTTACAGTATTAGTAAATATCGTAAAATCTGGTGGCTGAACAGTGATACTGAACTGATGCTTGCTTTTTATTTCCTGTTGGCTTTTAAACAATATAATACACACTATTGTGCATTATTGTCAGTTAGATTTTTAATATCTCTGAAAGAAGTCTCCTGTGCTCACCAAAGCTGCATTTATTTGATCAAAAATACCATAAAAGCTGTAATATTGTGAAATACTATTACAATTTTAAATGACTGTCTGTGTTATATTTGAATATATTTTAAAATGTAATTTATTCAACATGCATTCATTTATATTTTCAGTTTATTGAAATGGACAGTGTTTTTTTTAAACATTATAACTGTCTTTATTGTAATTTTGCTGAATGTATTACTTTCTTTAAAAAAAAAAAAAAAAAAAAATTAAAATCTTACTGACCGCGAAACTTTAAACAACAGTGTATTTTCAGCTATATTTGCTAATTAAAAACCTAATACTTTATTTTTAGTACTTTTTGCTTTGTTCTTTGGAAAATCATCAACAAAATCATTATTTTTACATCTTGGTTTGTCGCCTCTTTCAGAACAGTGAATGAAACTGTAATAATAACTAACAAAGTAATAGTATGCAATGCTGGAGGGATGATTGACTGTGCAATACAGACCTGTACATTTGATAGTTGATGTGATTCTGAAAAACAATAATTCAACCAACAACTCTCCTTTTCCCAAAACTTGATTTCCAGCTACTCAGAACAGGGCCCTAAGTCCAGCTCCAAATGCAACAGGGTTCACAAGACAACGGAAGTAACATGGTCTGTATGACACAGCATGAAGTCTCAAACTTCAACCCTTCACTCAGATCTAGTGCCAAACACCAAGGTCACACGGAGTTCTCTACAACCCAGACTGTGCTTTTCTTCACAGAACCCGGAGTCTCACCGCACACTACAGTAGATCTCACATAACTCCTGAGAAAACAAAATCAAAAGAGGCGCCTCAGAGAGCGCCATGACCCTGCGGAGACTGAGCTTAAAACAATTCGAAGGTCAATCGTGGGTGAGTTTACAAATCTATACAAGTTAGCTATCTGCGTCTCTGGTGTATCAACCTTGCCTTAAAAACTAGACCCACATTTCAAAGCCTGTTACAGACGACACATCTGCCTAAACAAGTGGAGAAAATTCCGGAATAGGACTTCACTTATATCAGACCGAAAAGAGATTTGGTTAAAGCCACCTTTTCAGAAGAATGCAAGCAGTGAATGGCTGCTTTGTAAACCACTGCTTTTAAGTCTTCTTGAATGAACCTTATTCATTGCATTACACATCTGATAACAGCAGTTTCACAATAATATCTGATCACCTAAAGGCCAACTTGGGGTACATTTTCCATTTAAAAACAACAAATTTCCATGAATTTGGTGTACAGCTGAGCTATCAGATCAGACATGCCTGAATCAGATAACATCGTTTTAATAAAAGCAAGTGAGTCTGCTGACAAACCATATCTGATCTTCTGTCTGCAGTCTCGGTTTATTTAGTTTAAGTTATTTAGTTGATTTACTATCCCAATAACCAGTTTTACAGCTCAATAAAGGGTTAGATAACACCAAAACCAAGGTTATGTCTTTATCATTATTATCATTTAATCATTCTCATCCTTTTCCCACCCCGCATTACTCAAATTTTGTATGCTGAGCACAAACGAATATGTTAAGGAGCCACCATTTACTTCCGTAGCATTTTTGGGTGAACTTTATATTTAAGAAAGATGACACAATGCTTACTGTAAATAAGCTGATGAATATTAGTAGAGCAAAAGCAGCAACCATCTTTATTGTTCTAATGTTTACGGCTCATACTGTAACTCCACACATGAATTTATGAACTCTCCTTTACACAACCACAAGCTAACATTAGCCAAACACGCTTGACTTTAATATTACGCGATTTCTATCGACTGTTTTTATGTAATGCAAACGACTGCTGTAGTTTACCCTCTCCTCCGCTCATGTGTCCTGAAAAAGCGATCTGTTACCCTCGTAAAAACACAAGAGAAAGCAGGAGTATACGCGGAGAACACAAGTCTTTTCCATGTCATGGGCGCCGCCATGTTTTCACTGCATTTTGATTGTCAAAACTTTATTTAAGCACATGCTGCTGGCGGCGCGACACAGACGCGTGCACTAGCGTAAACAAGCTGGCTGGTTCTAATGAGAGGGCCTGCAGTACTGATAAGGTATAATTGTGCCTTAGCTGGTCTCTTATCTTTCTATACGTTTTTATCAATGCTAAAAATGCCACATTATCTCTCGTGCACTGCACCTTTCCTATTTACATTTGAACTGACATCCACAATTTGAAGGTATTTTTTTCTAAATCAAATCAAATATAAAATAATGCACAAGATATCATAACACAATACAATTTATGCTAGAATACATTCTACATTAATGCTCCCCCCCCCCCCCCCCTCCACATTCAGTGTTTACTAAAATTTTCATTAAAACATTCTTATTTTAGTTTATTATATTAGCTGCACATAGTCTAATTTCAGCAGTGAATGCGGTTATATTAACTATGGAACTAAAGCCACAAGAGGAGAGAAAATATACTGACATATATCACATGTGAGTAATTTTAGCATACATTGGAAGTATTTGTATTTTTTATTTTGTGTTCAAACCTCCAGTTAAATTTCTGACTTGCATCCTTATATTATTTAAATCATAATAAATTAAACTATTAAATCATATTTCAATAAATAATAAGCATTTATGGTTAGATCCTATAGCTATAGATGCATTTAAATGGATCTACTACACAGTGACTGTGTGATTTTAATTTTATATTCTACATCATTAGACGACATATACAATCAATTCTGGATTCACGTGCTCCATAAATATTCAAAGCTTCTGATCAGTGAATTATTAATGCAAGAATATCCCCAATGTCTTAGTGGGGTCTTTTGGAAGGTGGTCTACTGCTGTCATCCTATAGATGGCGTATGGAACAAACCCAGCCAGTATGTTATGAGTCGAGTCAGCCTTGTGAATACTACTATACTATACTATACTAATACTATACTATACTTTTACATAGAAAACTGCGTACTTTATAGTATAGACTTGCATTCTATTTCGAATAACCTTATGCAACATAAGTCCCAATGACAGACCCTATGACATTTTTCGTGAAATTATATTTTCGTGGAATTATATTCTTGGCAAAACGTTCAGTCATGCATCTGGCCGTAAACAACGCTATAATACGGGACTCCGCAAAAGCAGTAAATTAATAAATAAAACAGACCAATAAAACAGAATAATATGCAACATGTGTGTGGTCAGATATCATCAGTCATAACACACCGACCACATTTATATCCGCAAGGGCAATGCAACGTTTCATCCTTGTGTGAACAGGGAAGGGAGGGGGAGACATCCCGTAAAAAAGGGTCACGCTGATTATTTATTGGCAATCCTCCACGTGCGTGTGTGTGAGTGTGTGTGGTTGCTTTACTGGAACACAAGGGGTGGAGCCTTTTAGAAATATCAGTCAGTACTTCAGCTCGATGGCACGAACCTCCACTACCTCTGATAGACTTTCACACAGCTGATCTCTGATCAACTGTTAAAAAACTGACATGAAACTGATCTTCATCCTTTTAAAAGAAGGTCTATTTTGCATAAGCGCTTATATGGCAATCACAAAAGGAGCTATGTTTTAAGAAAACTCCCAAGATTGAGTCGGATAACGATTTGAAGGTAAAACGACGTTTTGCGCTTTATTCTAATGCACTGGAGTTATTAAGAATCTATTGTAAATGTATGCATATATTATTATATCGGACTGTTATGCATGCCTCAGTATGTGCAGTGCTATATGGTATCCATGTCTAAATAAACTATGTTGTAGAGCTTTGTAATTCGAGCGAATAGTTTAAAGTCTGCTTTAGTGATATATGTGACTTAACGAGCTCAATGTAACCCGAATAAGTCGGTGAATTTCTATTCCAGTGGGATAAGAGAGTGAAGGGGCATTTACAGAGTAATACGAGACAGAGACCGTGTGTCATGAATGAGAAATTGGGTTATTCACAACGAACCGGAGGACCTCATTCATAACCTGTTTTCTAATAGCCCGAAAGAGCGATCGAAGTCAATATCGGGTTTACACAGTCGAGCTTGGACTAAAAATAAAGCTTCGGTTAGCAACTAGTTAATTTATCCACTGCAAGCCGTTTTAACACTTGCGCTTCAAAATCATCTAGCTTCTATCTTTATTTTACAAGTGCTCATCTAATAGTGACTTGTAAAACTAATCATTATTGGATTACTTGCTTAACTAGTACCACTAGTTCTAGTAGAACTAGAAAATGGAACAGCAATAAAGAGTACATACTAGTGGGAAGTTGATATTTAAACCACAGATCCCTATAGAATTCACTAACTTGAATTATTTGTCACCAGTAGTATTGTCATAGTTACTAGTTGCAATAGTATTAGTAAAACTGGAACAGGTACCAGCAACATTGGCATACATACTAGTGAATGGCGAGTAGTTGATCTAAACTACAGATTCCCCTGTAAATCATTACCAAAAAAATAGCAATTTGTTATCAGGAGTATTGGGAGGTTGACTAGTAGCAAAAGTATCAGTAAAACTGGAAACGGTGCCCATCAACATTGGCGTACATACTAGTCAAATATGAATAGGTGATTTAAACCAAAGATATATTATTCAGTAACAAAAAATAATAAAATTGGTTACCAGATGTATTGGGATAGTGACTAGTAGAAATGATTGAATATATTAGTCACTATTGGAATAAGTACTAGCATCTAATGGGTAAGTTTATACATAAGGTTCATAAGGCACAATGACTAGATAAATCACTACTACTGAGTAACTTAAAAAATAAGTACTAGTTACAAAACAGACACTAATTAAAGAAGTTAATGTTAAAACAGCCATAGTTTAGTTCCAAATGGGACGATTACATCACTGAATTGCGTAAATTTGATGTTTCTTTGGAGCGGGAGGGTTGGGCTTTAATGCTGAGGAACACATGTGAGCAACATCCAATCCAGTTATTAGAACTATGAATGGCCCTAATAAAAGTGATGTCATAGCAGATGTAATGTGCTGGCACTGGCTTCTGTTGTTCTCACTGTTTGGTTGATGCTGACATTTTCCATTTGGCTTTTCCTTCAGCTGCCTTCCATACCCACCGAGACGTCATTTCTTCTGGATGTGGAAGAGGTGCCAGAGCTCTGGGCGTTGTGTTGGTGCTCTCCAGTGCATCAGCACCCTGGCTGGGACGGCCCTTCGGCCCTGGACCCCGAGCACCAGTGGTTGCCGGGTGGTACAGGGGGTGGGCAGAGCGCCATGGTAACGCACAGTAGGTTTGACAGCGCGATGAGCAGCAGCCCCTTTGAAGGCGGCGCGCGCCTGCCCCCTCACCGGTACAAGACCTTCAGTTCTCGGGCGCAGTATCAGATGGTGATTGCAGCTGTGCGCAAACTGCAAGAAAGCGGCTTCTACTGGAACACCGTGAGCGGGAAAGAGGCCAGCGCACTGCTGAGCGCCGAACCCCCAGGCACCTTCTTGGTGCGTGACAGCTCGGACCACCACCACTTCTTCACACTCAGCGTGAAAACGACCACAGGCACCAAAAACCTCCGCATCCAATGTGACTCCGTCTCCTTCTTCCTGCAGACCGACCCTCAGAGCGAGGAGTCGGTGCCACGCTTTGATTGCGTCCTCAAACTCATCCATCATTACATGCCATCTGCCGGGACGGGGACCTCTTCGAAGGTCCAGGCCGATGGAGAAAGTGGAAGCGCGGCTGACGGAAGTGCTTATTACATCTTCTCTGGTGGCGAGAAGATCCCTTTGGAGCTACTGCGTCCGCTGGCGTCTAGCATGTCCAGTCTGCAGCACCTATGTCGAAAGACTTTAAATGGTCATATAGATGTGTCCACCAAACGAGACCAACTGCCTCATCCACTCCAAGAGTTCCTCCAGGAGTATGATGCTCCTATCTAGCTATTCTTGATGGGTTTCAGATGAGAAGAGCCACATGGGTAGATGAATAAGGCGCGTAAGGGGAGTTTAGCGCTCCTACATCGGCATCCGTTAGTATTGCGGGCCAGCTGTGCCTTCGACCTCTGGATTGTGAACTTTTGAAGGACAGCACGAGATAGTACTCCAACTCAAGTGCATCTAACATCTCAGCAGCTGTTGACACAAACGGACTTCCGCGTTCCAGCGGCCAGTCGGACTGCTGAAGATAAACACAAGTGATAGTTGATCAGTACAGGAGTTAAGTGTGCTGCTATGGCTATGGTCCAGCCCTTCATCATCGATCGGGAGACACTTTCTCAAGTCTGTTTTCCCCAGCTCAACATTTTTTGACTTTCTTCTGGAAGGAAGGAGCGAGAGCTGGGTGTTTGCAATGACGTACACATTTCCACTGCTTCTTGCCAAGTGTAATTGCCTCATAAGTGGGCGTGGGGGCGCAAACGGGGTGGCTACTTACCGTTCACGACCAACACTGTCTGCTATGGTGACTGTGTGCAGGTTCAAGAAAAAGGACTAGAGTGAACGTAACGACCAGACGAGAGGCCTGTTACTTCAGGCCTTTGACCTCCCATAGCCCTCTCTGGAGAAGACGGCCCCTCAGTGGACTGTTGTTACTTTGTTCATGACAGGAGCCAAAGCAAACAGTGGTTTCATTTGTGCTAGGAAAAGGCAGGTTGAACATTGTTGACGATATGAGTGTATATATATGAATTGTGATTCATATACTGTGAAGCAAGTACAAGCACAGTATGAAAAATCTTTAGTAACTGATTTACTATGGTCTTTGACATGAAGGACCGTGCTTCTCTGATCACACGGAGAAGCATTTGTACTTTGTGTGCTTCAAAATTCTCATTCAATAACAACGACACACAGTGTTTGTTTCACTAGCAGGACTTGACGTCTGCTATTCACTGAATGTATTATGAGTCTATGGAAGGGCTTATGGTTCCACTTGTAGATTGTTTCTCTCTCTCTCTCTCTCTCTCTCTCTCTCTCTCTCTCTCTCTCTCTCTCTCTCTCTCTTTTTGTTTTGTTCATATTTTGTCAAATCAAGGTGTTTACATGTGTGGCCACCAACAGGACAGCATGTTTTACTCTGTCTTTTATAAAGATGTCTCATCTTAAGGTCTGGTCTGATGACCGCAGTGCAAGCTTGAAGATCAGAAAACTAAGGCATTAACATAGAAAATGCAGCAAGAAACTTTGCACATATTTATATTTATAAGATATTTCCATAATTTATATTAAAGAGCATTATTTTTACAAAATGGACCCAGCTGTGTGCCTCACATTTTTCTGTGTATAAAACAATGCTTATTCTCTCTGGCCTCAGGCTGCATGTAATTTAAATATGCATGATTTTTAATGTGCCGTTTGCTGCAGAAAATATTTTCCTCCAGTCATGTGCACACACACACACACACACACACACACACACACACACACACACACACACACACACACGAAGATACCACAACTGCTCTTGTTTTCAGAAAAACAGGTCTGAGGCTTACCTTGAGGTGTGTGTACAGGATGTCACTCAGTGCTTTCTCTTTTGTTCAAAGTTAAAACATCTGCCTCTCTCTTTTTCTCCAGAGTGTTTTTAATGGTCTCTATTGATTAATCCTGGTCACTCTTCATTCCTCACAGGAAAAAATCAGGGAGTAAAATGGACACAACACAAATCTCTTCTAGTACCATTCACATTAAATAACCACTTCAAAAACCAACAAAATTAAATAATATTGCAACTCTATTTAAAGTTACAATACAATTTTATTTTATTTTTTTTTTTTTTACAGATTGAGCATTTCTTGTACGATTCCAGTTATTTAATTGATTAACCACTTTCTATTAATTTTCTCTCCATTTAACTAAGGGCTTTTATCAGATCTTCGTCCTCATATTAGAGGGTAATTAACACATAGTAAAAGTTGTAACTCACAAACCATTAAATGCCTAAGTGAAAAAAATAGGGGGGAAAAAAATCAATAGGCCTTGATAAACTTCCTGAGAAAACCCCATAGAGCTTGACACGATAAGATTTCTGACTTACAGTGCAGACTTTTAATCACGAAGTACGAAAGTGCATGTGCAGTTGAAAGATAACCTAGTTTTTATTTCAGAATCAAAATAATCTTTTTTAAATCAGTAGTGCTGAAATGAAATGGTGTGGTTATATAACTGGATTTCTAATATTTTGATGAACTATTAAAATAAAAGCTAATTAAACTAAATACATCCAGACTTTATATACTGGTATTAAAGCAGATTCTGGTAAGTTTTCACTGATCAGTAACTTTAGCTTCCTTAATTTTTGATTTGCATAGTTACACATGAAAATTCAAATAACATATCAGTTCCTATAGCAGAATGGAAAATAAATGCATATTTATAAGCATCCTCAGATAACTTATTAAAGTGATACTTCACCCAAAACAGAAAATTCTTCCATTATTCACCCTCATGTCATTCTGAAACCTGAGACTTTCTTCTGCAAAACAAAGGACAAAACAACATTGGACCCTATTAAATTTAATTGTAGGCTATGGGCAAAAAGAACACTGAAGCATTTTTCAAAATATATTTTGTGAAGAAAAGTCATATAGATTTGGAACACCATAAGATTGAGTCAATAGTGACAGAATATTTCTTTTTGGGTGTTAAATGTATTTTATCAGAGATAAATACTGCCCTTCTTATCAGAGTTTCATAATGAAATATGTGTCCATTTATTTACACTAGTTCTTGCTTCAGCATTATGGGTAAATTCCATTCACATTCATACCAGACACCCAAGCATAAGCAATGATGTGTGTGTTTTTGTAGAAGGGCCAGAGTAAGGTATACCCGCGAGAGAGATTTACTCCACAGCTTGTTTAGATTCCGAGAAATATGTTAATATTTAGAATACATGTATATACATGCATTCAGGAACCACCGAACAGTCTCTTCTCACAACTCCAAGTGGTATCTCCCGCTATGTTCTTTTTACGGTATTTGGGAAGTCTCCGCCTTTTCTTTACACTCGTTCAGGCCTACCTCTTTTTCCTCCCTCCCTTGTGTTTTCAAAACAAAGCTGCAGTCAGTGAGTCATTGCCCCATTTGGTCAAAGCCAACGCCCGTCAAAAACACAAAGCCCTCGGTTTCAGAAAGTTCCTGACCAACCTCTTCCTAAAACAACCGGTTTGAGAATTTGTTTTTTGTTTTTTACACATAATTCACATTAAAGGGATACTCATTAATCACTTACCCCCATGTCGTTCCAAACCCGTTAAACTTCGTTCGTCTTCAGGAACACAATTTAAGATATTTTGGATGAAAACCTGGAAGCTTGAGACTGTCCCATAGACTGCCAAGTAAATAAAAGTGTCAAGGTCCATAAAAGGTGTACAAGGTTACAAAAAGTGTTTCTGTCACTTCGTATAACCCAGATTGCATGTCTGATAGCAGATGGGGTATTCTGACGACGACTTTCATACCTTTTATGGACCTTGACACTGTTATTTACTTGGCAGTCTATGGGACAGTCTCAAGCCTCCAGGTTTTCATCCAAAATATCTTAAATTGTTTTCCAAAGACAAACGGAGTTTTTACGGGTTTGGAACGACATTGGGGTAAGTGATTTATGACAAAATTTTCATTTTGGAGTGGAGTATCCCTTTAAGCATTATGCATGCAGTCTCCACAGCTTTTTTTAAATATATATGGACATGTCTGCACATAAGACACAGTTGCAGCATGTCTCTGCAGGATGTTTATGTTTTACTGCTGTCAGTATCGGCTTCATTTGAGGCATTACAGTAAATCTGCTCACTTCTGATTTGCTAACCCTGGGGAAGCAATACTCTGCTGAGCCGCCTGTCGCGTGTCTAGATATGCTTATGTTTCGACTTCCCTGAATTTTGTAAATTTACGGTAAGCCTGGCCATGTTGATACTCCTGTTGAGGACGCTGATGACTACGATTAACAGATAAGTTTTAGAGCCGCGAGATAACCAGGCATCATGGACATAATATGTGTGTGTTTGTGTGTGCATCTGACCAAATAACTGAAAGTAATGGGACTCCAGAGGTGTTGTGTGTGCTGGGAAACAGTCCAGTCCTCTCGTGTGTCAGTCCCATATTGTGGTTGACTTAACAGGAAAGGAATGTGAGGCCATTTTTTATACATCCTGGCCCGCTGCAGGAGCCCAGGGAAGACTGCAAATGTGTGCGTGCGTTCATATAGGCCTTTGTGTCTGAGAGGATAGATCCACTCCTTGTTGTGAAACGCACAACATCTATGTAAAGTCTGTAATCAAATCAGCCTATAATCATGCAGAATGAAAACATTATGTTAACAACATGTCACTGAATTTGTCCTATTGAAAGCAAAATGGCAAACTAACACGCTCTGGCTGTCATCAAAACACTGCTGCTGGTAGCTTCTTTTCTAAAAGCAAATAAGTTGGACCTTTTTTGTTGCTCCTTTATACTCTCTCCGCTTAAGCAAATGATGTCAAGTGTTCAAGTAGGCTACTTCTGTGTGCCCTATAATTTGCACTTGAATGCTTAACTTTATGACATCTTCAGCATGGAATACTGGCAATATGGACCTTGTCATGTGCATATAGTACATGTGCACATCAAAATACTACAGTGAAAAAAGAAATTGGTGTAGGATTTACTTAGAAACTGTTATTGCTCAGAAATTGCTAGTAAGTTTCATGTGTGCCGTGTCAGGTTTTATTTCTTATAAAACATATAAAGCCTATAGAGAGAGAGAGAGAGAGAGAGAGAGAGAGAGTGTAGCTAAAGAAGATAATGCACTTAAGAGGTAAAATAGCATTTATAAGATTAAAGGGGTCATGAAATGGAGAATCAAAATGTTATTTATATTTACACAAATATGAGGTTACTCTCCGATAAAAACATACTGCATGCTTCCAAACTCAAAACATAACTCTTCTTTTCTACACTTCTGAAATGTCCGGATTTGAAATCGGGAGAAACTTGATGTCATGATTTCCTCTCGACACGCTCCTAACATGCGTCATTGTCATATGTTTATTGTTTATTTTGATCCCCATTAGCTTCCACAAAGTGGTTGCTAGTCTTCCTGTAATATGTAATACGTAATATGTAATCAAGGAGTTGTGTGATAGTGGTGTTCAGTAAATAAATACCTTTTTGGTGCAAAAACTTTGCAACTTTATAAACTAACTTCGAGAAACAATATAAAAATCTGAGACTGCATTTCATGACCATCATGACCGTGATCGGTGTAATATTAAGGGCTTATGTACAGACATTCTTTGTCAGGTTAAAGAGGTTTACTGCTGTTGAATCGAGCCAGTGACTAATCGATTAACTTCACATTGTTCCTGTTAGTAGTTGTGAAAACCACCTGTTCTCTATATTGTGATTATATCATATAAAGAAAGCGATCAAAGAATGTTCTCTCTCTAATCGCTGGAGCAGTCAATTCAAGATCAGTGCAAGTCTATCAGTGATATGATTTATGCATTAAATATGCATAACTCCTGTTAGGGAGACCAGATTTCCCAGACATGTCCTGCCTGGGATTTCTAAATTGCTTAAAATGTCTGGATTTTGGCTTTGTTTTTCTATTGACATTCTCTATAGTCCTAATATATTATATATGCATTTATATTGCTTTGGCTGCTCTCTGTAGATCCCACCTTTTTGCACACTGCTGGTCAAACTACTTTTCAGTCATTAGCTACCTTCAGCAAGAAAAAACAAAAAACAAAAAAACAACTGAATGTTAGGTAATTTTTAGGTTAGGTCAATTTTCATTCCAGTTATAACATTCTATTTAAATATGCAATAGATTATCAAAATTCTTATTATTAACATTTTTAATGAAAAGAAATAAAGAGTTAATGTTTTTATTGTTTTTGACTCATGAAATCTTGTAATTTAATAATAATAATAAACAAAGTTACATAAAGACCAAAAGCAAGGATCTGATATGCAACAGTTTACGTTAATTTAAAACTTTTATTTTATCTCAGTTAAGTCTGCACTTATGAGGATACTCCCCAAAATAGTCTTTTGACTTAATTTTGTTTGCCCTTTCAAGTGCTCAAGTGACTCTTTGTGTGCATAAAAACAGTGCTCGAGTATAGTTCTCTTTCACAACTTCTTGTGCTTGGTTTAAAATCATTTGAATACTTAAATATGAAAGACCTAAAAACACATGCATATGATGAACTTTCGTGATTAGTCCAAATAAATTATTAAACTGAATATGGAAATGTTCCCCAGGAATTGCACCACAAATTATTCTTGAGCACCAAATCAACTTATTAAAATGATTTCTGAAGTATCATGTGACACTGAAGACTGGCTACAGAATGGCTACAGAAAATTAATTTTTGCCATTACAGGAATAATTACATTTTAAAATATATTAAAATAGAAAACAGTCATTTTAAATCTAATAATATTTCTAAATTACAGTTTGTACTGTATTTTTTCATCAAATAATGCAGCCTTGGTGAGCATAAGAGATTTCTTTTCAAAACACTGAAACATCACTGAAACACCAACCCTAAACTTTTGAATGGTGGTCTGTGTTGTTAGAATTTTTTCACATTTTTTTTTTTACTAAATGTAGTAACAAATGAAAAATTGCACACACACATTCAAGGTACACTTTCAGAGACAAGTATTGTATATTGTATGTGATTTCTCAGTTTATGTTGGATGGTTTGAATAGTCCAGACATAATTTTTTTTTTTTTTTTTTTTTTTAAACATTTCCTCACCTTGTCTGACATCATGCTCACCATTTCTGGGTCCAAGCACTCTATCATATCCCAAAAGTACACAACACATGGTGCTAATATACAATGCTGTAATACAACAAAAGAAATTATGATCCTAACCTCTATCTCCATAACGAAATCGCAGTTGGCCAGACAGTGATTCATCTTTTATGAATCATTAAAACAATGTTGTCCGGGGCGCCATAAGCCTAGAGACTTTAGTGTACACCGTGACTTTTTAAAAGCTTACAGTTTAAAGGTGTGCTATAAAAGAATAGTGCTCATAAACCGCTGCTGAGATTCTTCACTTGAAACGGAGTTGGAGGCTTGGAACTGAAAATTGCACTCATATCAAGTGGATAATATCAATTCAGAATGGAACTGCCTATTTGTTAGTTTTATTTATTTATTTATTTTTTTACCAGCCTTAAAACTATTTTTTTGTTATTAAAAATGTTTTACATAGTCTATGAGAGTCAGTTTTCTTCTACTTTTTCTTCTATTTCTCCCCCATAATTCTTATATACATTTTTACAACATATATATTTGTTGCTGGTGCAAAAAATGACATACATTTTTACATTATATATATATATATATATATACCAAAACAAAACAAAACAAAGATATAATAAATACACAGAATAAACTTTACAATTTTAATAACACATTTCACCACAAAAAATCATATAAATAAATATATATAAACAAAACTAATCAATATTATTTATTTATTTTTTTCTCTTTTTTTTGGCAGTGTGATGCCATTCACCAGAAAAAGAAGCTGAACAAAAAAACAATAATGTGTCTAGTGCAAACATGCTGTGTATTAAAGCCAGACACTGAATTCCTAAATCACCCGCCTGAGAGAAGACAGACACTGATCCAGATTAGGTGTCTTTACCATGAACAGTCTACTTTGTGCAAGATCTGCTGGTTGGACCTGTGTTCCCTGTCGGAGAGGAGTCACAGAATGCAAGCTGGGATGAAAAGAGGCCTCGTGGGACAGATTTACAACAGGGACTTTGTGGTCAAACAGCTAATGGTTTGAGGAATTACTTGAGTATGTCTGAAAGAAAGAGAGAGAGGAAGAGGAGGGGCTGCTGTGCAGGGGGCAAGAGAAAGGGCAGAGATTCCCTCTGTCCTGATTTCAAACTGACAGTAGGGCCGTAAGGTTGTGTTTTTGTTTGGTCATTCCAGCTCCTTCCCTGTCCTCATTTCCATCTGTTCTTCTCTTGCTCTTCATGCCGCCTTCAACTTCCCGTGTATGCACACATGCACACACACTTGCAAAGAAACAAAGTCCAACTATCCCCTTCCCCATCTAACACACATGGCTCCCATTCCCTTCATACCTCCCTGTGCCATCAGAGCCCAGTTTCCAGGAAAGAGGCTCTTTAATTGAGTTGACTCTTTACTGCTCTTGCAATGTGTGTGTGAGAGAGAGGACACATTTAGACAGGAAGGGGAGGTGCAGAGCGGGAGCTCATGCACAAACTCACACGTTCCTTTACTGTAAGAACTCATTTCCCCCTCCTAACTGCTCGCTTTCTTTCTGCACCCTCTCCTTCTCCATCCCATCAATTTTCGCTTTGTTTGGGGAGCGTCTGCACAATTTTGGTTGTTGAACTCTACACTTACACATGAAACATGCACATTTGAAATGCACTAATAGAGTTATCTTATTATCATGCAATATTAGTGCATGTTTGATTGACCATTAGCGTAGTTTATAAAGACACATAATAAGATAAAATCTGTCACAACATGCACACTCTTCTGGCGTCATGTATGTCTGGGGATTTTTTAAATTAATAAAACAATATTTTTTCAAGGCTGGTAATAAATATTGATGGCCAGCTTTATATACATATATATATTATAATTTTTTTAAATAAGAATTATGTAAAAATAGGAATGATAAAAGTAATACTATAAAAATAATTTTCAAGTGTCATAAGAATATATATATATATATATATAAGGTATATATAATGAATGCATTTTTAGGAAACAATGCTAAATACATTTTTTCAAGGCTAGTAAGAAATGTTTATGGCTACTCTTATATAGACAAAATTTATATAAAATATCACTAATTTATGTATGTATGTATGTATGTATTTTATGGCTTGTACAAAATGTGTAAGGCCAGCTTTAAATAGATAATACATAAATAAATTTTTATAATTTTTAATTTTATAATTTTTTATAATTTTTAGTAGTAGTGTTTAAATATAATAAAACAATGGAAAATGCATTCTTAAAATTCTGAAGAAAAAAAGAATTTATGGCTGGCTTTATATGAATATATATTTTTATACAAATATCATGAAAAATAAATAAAAACAATAAAATAATTGTAAGGCATGTAAGAAATATGTACAGTATAGTCAGCTTCAAATCAATCGATCAATAATGTAAAATACCTTTTCAAGGCTGGTGTGAATCATTTATGGTTGGCTAAGCTTCATCTTTAAAAATTATGTTCAATTGGCAAATTCCCAATAATAAACTACACTACACAGATTCCGAAATATTTCTACTTCAGCCTAAATCATAATTATTTCTCTTTCTGTTTTAAGCTGCTTACTTTGAGGTTTCAGTTATGTTGTGAATCCCAAATTTTCAAAGTGGCGCCAACATTTGGCCATTGTATACTGTAACTTTAGAAGACAAGGGAAAGTAAACCTGAAACCTGCGCTACCTGGAACAGTGAGTTCCTCTTTTGATGGATTTCAAAAGTTTGAGGTTTTATGTCAAAAATAAGAGCCGAATAAGTCAGCAAAAACGTGCAGAAATGTGAAGATTACAAAAGTGTTAAATATCTACAAACATGTTTCAGGTTTTATTATTCATGTAGCCTATTCTCCAGAAGCAGCTTGTTATGTATGACCCTGTGTGTAGGTTCATGAAAGATACAATGACTTTGTGCAAGCTGATCTCAAGACAGGAAACACATATCGCCCTAAACAATAGAACAGACAGACTTTCTCACGTTCAGCCTCTCTTGATCAGACATCCCTAATTTCCACACCGTACTCAGATTACAACTGACTGTTATAGAGCACAATAGTGATCGGGAAGTATTTTTCCTATTTTTCTCCATTGACGCATTTACTGACTTTAAATGTCTATCTTAAGTGGAGAACAGAGACACAGAGCTGAAAGGACGTGATGATCATCAAAACGAATTCTGTGTTGACGAGGTCAACAGCTAACCTGTGTTGCAGGCAATGTGAGTTTTGAATTGTAAACATGAAAAATAAAAAAAGATCCAGCCATGAAGTTCAAACCAAGCCAAGCAACCAAAATGACATAGACAATGAAAAAAAACAGAGAGAGAGAGTCTGCAGAGCTTTTGAAAGATCTAAGCACAGGAAACCAGAGAGATGAGAGAGGTTTCCTGTCTGCTGTGTTGGACAGAGAGAAGGTAACACCTGAAGGTTTGCTACACATTCCTCAAACTTAAATAAACTGTTGCGCAGACCCACACGCAACTGCCTGAAGTGTTTTTCGCACAGAGAACAGGTTACATGTAGGCGTATTTTGACTGGAAGAAATCTCACCCTTGCAATGAAAATCGCTGAGAGGACTACTGAAGCTTATTTGAGTGGGGAGAGAAATGTAAGAAAGAAATGTACAAGAAATAAAACTTCAGAGCCAGTCAGATCACTTGGCTGTTTGCCCTGCTGTGTTTTCACTTCCGTCTCACCTTCTGACCTGCGGTGATGGACTGTCAGCTTACTGGAACACACGCAGTGCCTTTCCAAGGGCGGCGTAGTTCTTTTCGATTTGAACTGATATCTGATATGGTGTTTCTCTTCTCTATTTACCAAAGACATTCCTATAACAGTGACCACAGCCCACATTTAGAGTTTTAAAGAAAAACTTGGTTTCAACCCTGTTTGAATCCTCATATTTCCTGAAAATGAGATCACAATGTGTTTGTGCACTCCATTTGCTGATAGTGTAATTTCAGTTTATTCATCGTTCAAAAAAACTGTCTTTTATCCCACTCAAGGTAATAAAACATTTAGGCTAAAAGTTATACATGTGCACATTTTCTTATAAATCGTGATTAATCAGATTCACTAAATGTCAGAAATGTGGAATAAATGTGCAATACTTAACCCTAATCCTAAAGGTGAGTAGTTGTACCCATTTGTCAAAATAGGCTTATACACAAACAATTATGTGTTTTTATGAAAGCCGCACTGGTTCCTGACTAACCTGTTCTTTATATATTGTCATTGTTCATTTATTTATTTATTGTCATTATTTTCTTATACTCATATCCTCCCAAACCCATACAATGTTTTTTTTTTTTCTGTGTAAACACAAAAGGACAGATTGACCATGGACTGTCAGATCACACCACATAGTATTAAACATAGTATTTCATATGATTCATGCACTATATATTGCACGATATTAAGTCGTTTGAAGTCATCTGAATGCTTTATAGTCACATGGACTATTGTTATGCAGCTTTGACATGAACTGTTGTTGAAAAATCATTCTACAAATAGTTTACTTTTGTTCCATGGAAAATAAATAAATCAATCAATCAATCACTCACACAGGATTGGACAGACATGAATTTCTTTAAGCAGAATTGGAATAAGGGATTACATTATGTTTGGTCAAATCAGCATGTCAATAAACTACCATTATATATATTTCATAAAGCATAGTAGAAAACCAAAGTCAACTGTTTAATTGTGTCTCCAATTTTAAGCCTCGATGTCAAGGGTGTTTCAAAAGATTGTTTGAATATGACTAAGCACTTGTTAACGTCAATTATCATTGAGGAGGGCTCATCTGTCATCTTGTATTTCCAGTGTGTTATTGAAACTAGCAGTTCATTCTTGAATGGCATGTATAGAAAATAATAATAATAGAAAATAATAATAAAAATCCACAAGCATTTGTGCTCAAATTTTCACACACATTTTGTCATGTTAAATGACTCAACAATTATAGCTTAAAAATAAAAAATAAATTAAATAAAGTTAGTATTATTTTGTTATTGAAGTCATTTTAAATAATTACAACATACAACACATTTAATAACAATCATATCTGAGAAAGCAAATACAGACAGCATCAGATCACTTCAGCATTTGCAGATGTGTGGGACACATGGACATGTTGGAATTTTAGAATAATATAATTGATCTGTTTCAGCCATCATAAACAACAGATTCACTCACCCATTAATGGTGGGAGAGTCTTTGACTGAGTCAAATCAATACATGTATTTGCTCTGCCAGATTACTAATGGTGAAAACATAAAGCTGACCTTAGACATACATGTGCAAGCGATTCCATACATACAAGAACATACGCAACCCTGTAACTCTTAATAATGAAAATTTAATACTGTTCAAAATATATTAACCTGTATGGTACTGGAAACATTTGAAATTTGGTACACTGTAACTTTAACTATAAAACACTCTAAAAAATGCTACAGCAAAAACCTGTTAAGTGGTTAACTGGAACAAATGGTAATTAATCTACGTGAAACAGAACTCAGAATCCAAAGTGTAGCTATGAACAGCTTTAATCATTTAGATTCAGTCAGATTTACTGAAGAATATTGTGTGCTTGTCACTGCATGTGCAGCTTGCATCTAGCCTGACAAATGTTTTTTTTTTTTTTCAAACAATGGAAGATAAATTCATTCCATTATTTTATGTTGGTTCATAAAAGCCTATTAAAGCAAAAGATAGTATTGATAAATTGGTTTACTGACAATTTCTACAGTACTTTCTGCTGAGTTCAGTGCACTGTGCACAGCAGAAATAGACTGAAACTGTACTGTACTACTTTAGCAAACAGTATAAAACTGACCTTAAGCCTCAGTGAACTACTTGCACGCAGTCTGACCTATCAAAGATGCATTAGTAGACTTCTGAAATGCATTAATGAGCAGACACGGCATGTTTCTGATGCATCAGTCTAATTATAGGGTATGCAAGCATGTTATTTCCCTCAAACATGAATGTCTTACTTACCAGAAACTAACCTGGGTGTGACAGATTCTTTGAGCACCATTGAATTGTGACTATTTTCAAATAATACATTAGACAAAGACATTTCAAAGAGAAACCACTCCTGTTAAAACATTACATGAAATCAGCATCAATAGACCAAGGAAGTGCACATCCTCTGCGCAGTTTCCCAATTTCTGTTCCTCTTGTGTGTCACCCCTGGAAAAGTGATTGCTTGTGCGCTGTCTGCAACACTGACGCAAACGGAACAGCCATTATACAATATATCTTCCTTCCTGAAAATATTCCAAAATACCACAGCCGCAAAAATAGAAAGCCTGCAAGAACCCATTATTGTTAATGCACTCTAAAGATACAGAAAACACCAAACTCAACAAAGAAAGGCAATATCATACAAAAGTCACAGGATATCACAGTTTAGAAAGATGGAGTTGTCATTGTCTGGCAAAGAAAGAGTGTCTAAGATATTTATGCTACTTTTATTTTAGCTTTAAAATTAAGAAACTTCTTATAACCCTCTGTTTTCCACATAAAGTCCTGAAAGAATAACATTTAAAGGGGTCATATGATGCTACTTTAAAGATAATTATTTTGTGTATTTGGTGTAACAGAATATGTTGACATGCTTTAATGTTCAAAAAACACATTATTTTTCAAATACTGTACATTATTGTAGTTTCTCCCCGCCTCTCTCAAACGTGTCGTTTTCTACACAGCCCCTCCTTCCGACGAGCACTGTCTGCTCTGATTGATCCTCAATGCATCTACTTTCGGAAGGCCCAATAAAAGACTTTTGCACAGAAACTCTCTGACATGGGAGCATCAACACTACTGCGATTCCTGAAACCACGCCTTCTTTCTTTGCGTGAACATTTGGGTGGCATTACGCAAATATTTCCACATCGTGACGTAGACATGTCGGGGCGTGTTTGACTGAGGCGATTTAGCCCGGTCAGGATCAGCCTTCTCTTTTAGATAGAATAAATCCTTTTGTGAGAGACTTTGAGTTTTGTAACTCTGAAGATCTTATACATGCACAAATAGCTACATAACACACTAATGAAAAGGAAAAATAGAAATTGCATCATATGACCACTTTAAAAAATATATAAATAATAAAAAATCCTTGAAAAAAATCATGAAATAAGTTGAACACTTCTTTTATATTATTAACTCTCTCTCTATTTTAAATGTCTACCATCATTCTCGTCTTCCCCACTTGGCTGTCACCTCTATTTTGCTTCACATCCTTCTCCTCCTTTTACTCTACTCAATTACAATAAACAAGCCCAAAATAAAACTCTTGCCATGTGTTCTTGGAAACACTGATCTCTAGCTTTACCTGGTATTCTGCATCTGGTCATTCTTCCAGATTTTTTAGAACTGATTTGACGAAGTAACAACTGTTTTTGATCTTTCCCTGTGGGGTGGGAGTTCAGGATGAGATCAGCTGGGATTTGATTCATCATGAAAGACTTGATCTGGTTAACTGGTCCAATTTTCCAAAGCATGGAAAGCACTGTGAACCTCATGCTGATGTGTCACATTAGGACAAACAGAATCCCGCAAATCCTGAAATTGTGTGTGTACTTTTGGGAGCGTGTGTGCATTGGCAATGAGAAACATCAGACTGGTCTGAATTACCAGAAATATGGTGAAATCCTGGCCCCAGGGAGACCCATGGCACACTTACACGAAAACTCTTTTTTTCTCCTGTAGTGACAACAGACAGTCAGCTGGTTAAACATATGTTATGTTGCACAATTTCAAAATAACTCCCCTGTGGTGTGCTTTCTCCAATACATTCTCCACTACTTAATAAGTTAAATAAAGTAAACAAAAATATTATTGTTATTATTATAAATAACATTATCGCTAGATGTTTAACAATATTGATACAGTCAATTAAATTGTATTAAAATGTATTCTTCTTATAATCATTAATTAAAAATATGATAAATCATAATGATATGATCAATTAAAATGTATTTATTACAAGTTGTTTATTAAAATATATAAAATAAAGATATTTATTATTGCCATTATCAATAATAATAATATCAATAATAATAATAACAACATTTTATTGTGAGATGTTTAATAATATTGATTACAGTTTGTTTTATTAAAATGTATTCTAATTATTACATTATCAAATATAATTAAAAATAATATAAGTAAAATAATCATCAGTAATAATAATAATAATAATACAATAATTGAAAAATCCATTTATTGCTAATTATTTATTAAAATATATAAAATAAAGAATAATTATTATTATTGTTGTTGTTATTTTTAGCAATGATAATAACAAAAACATTGTATGTCTTATTGCTGTCTTGATGTGTAATAATATTGACAGTCAATTAAAATGTATTTTAATACTTAATTTTTTTAATATTATATTATTATTATCATTGTCAAAAATAAATAAATCACCAACAATAATAATAATAATATTAAAATTGATTAAAAATTATTACAATTTAATAATAGTAATAATAATAATTATAATAATAATAATTTTCAGAAAAAGTACTGGAGAAAAGACTCAAGAGAGCAGTCACTTTGAAAACTGTAAGCGAGTCAAATTCTTCCATACCACACTCAGTAAACCATTTCTTTATGGACTTTGTTTCATACTGGAACAAAAAGTGCCCCATTCTACTGTAAATGTTTGTCTAAGGAGACTGCATGGCTGCATGCTTGATTTTATGCACCTGTTAGTAAAGGGTGTAGCTGCAATAGTCAAAAATAGTCACTAACACAACACCACAATCACACCATTTTAATGAGACTTTGTAGGTCAAACATCTCGGCACAACCACAGAAAGCCAGCATTCTCTATACTTTCCTCACACATAAATTCAGACAGATTAAACTAAATAAGCATAATACTCTCTGCATAAAAATATAGGCCAAATTCCACAAGGAGCAGTGATGATTGTAACAGGCCAGGAGCTCGGAAGTGCTGCATTTTCTCTGTGACGCCACAGCGGGGGCAGCCAATAACAGCTGCTCCATTCTTTTAAAAACATTGATCTTACAGCACTGAGTCCACTTATCCGGGAACATATGCAAACGTTCCAAAACAACACAGCTGTTTCCATGGCAATGGCAGTGCTGGGGCCACACGGACAAATGAATTATATTTCATGTAGGCTGAGATTTCTTAACACACAGTAACAAATGAGCAAGCAAATCGCTTTGTTTACTTAACATTTTCTTTCAGAATCACACATGGCACAACGTTTCCCCGAAAAACGAATTGCTGGAAAATAACTGCATTGCAGCATGTTAGGATGTAAGTTGCAACATATACAAGCTCTAAGGAGCACATATCAGATTTTTGAGAGCAAAACTCTAAATTCCTCTTTAGGTTGTTAGAATTAATAGAGATGATGTCATAAAAACACACACAAATGGCTGAATAAATAATGTGTTAGATAAAAATGCTTGGCCAAAGTTTATTTCAATCATTTCTAACTGTGATAAAGCACATATTATAGTCCAAAGCTCTTAGATTATTGATAGTTTTTATTATTTTGCAATAAAGCTAAATGCAATAATTTCCATTATAATGCAAAGTTGTAAAATCTGTACAAAGTGAACAGGGTCACTGTCAAAATTATAATGGCCTTAAAATTTTTAGTTTTTCAGTTCAGTTTGTTTTTCAGTAATTTATGCTGAGACACAATGGCTGCATGTTCAAATTAAGAAAGAATATAGATTATTATAAACAGTTTAAGTAAAAAATCAGGACAGACCATTGTTACTAAGCGTACACTCTTCAATCCTCCAGGGCTTTTTAAAAATTATCATCAGTAAGTCAGGAGAAAATATATTACGTCATTTATTTGATGATTGGCTTCAAGTTTTTTGACCCCAGTTCAGAGTGGAGCTGAGGACTCACAACAAGGTCAGGAAAGGAAAGATGTTGAATAATCACCTGAAGAGAAAAATACAGAAAAAAAGAGAAGGGGAGCAGGAGGGTTTTAATAGTGATGATGTTAACAATGGCAAATGTTAAGGTTTTCTATGACTCATTCTCACACATGTGGTCCAGAAGTCCCAGACAGAGCTTTGGGCTTCACTGAAGTTTCAATGAGAGACACTGGTTTGTGGAGATCATATCTAAACCACCAGAAAGAAAGAAACCACAGAAACGTACTGTAAATGTGGGAAATTGTAGCAGACCACCCACTGAGACTCACAGAATTAATGATAAACCTTTGACAGTTGGAGTTTTACGGTAAGTATAAATACGCACACACAGACAAACAAAAGACAGAAAGGAACACAAAATGGACGAAATCCGCTGTGGACGCCGTCTTCCTTTAGTTCTCATGGATTAAGGAACTTTTGATTTCCAGGACAGCTCACACAGGCTATGAGACAGACGAGAGAGAGATGTGAGTCACTCTTAGGAACAGATGTGCCCTCTCACGCCACTCGTTTCCATCATTAGCACTCATCCTGACTCAAACGTTAACCATTGGAGGTTTCTGTCACAGAAAAAAAAAAAAAAAATCTGGCTTTTCTTGCAATTGTTAAAATTAATATAAACTTGAAATTGATATAAACTCACAATTGCAAGAAAAAAGTCAGAACTGTGAGATAAAAACTCACAAATACCCTTTTGTTACTAGTCCCACTTTGACTTTTGATTTGTGAAATGCATATAGACATGTTTGTGCGTATGCATACATGTGTAAAATTGTCAAAACAAAGTACATTCATATCTTCATGCTATTTAAATCTGCAGCGGTAAACAGGAAGACTAATTATATTTCATTTGTACTATACAGGAAGGATTTTCAAAAAGATAAAGCAAGTTCAAATACAATACGGCTATGGCACAAAGGTCTGTAAACAGGTCACAACCCAGTAAAGTTAAGAGACACTGCTATTGTACAAAAAACTTAATAGCTAACTGCAGTGCAAAAGTCTGCAAATCAGAGACCATAATAATAATCAAAGTTTATTTGTATTTAAATCTGGAAATAAACAAAGTTCCAGGATTTAAAACAAATTAAAACTAAGAAATAAAGACAAAATACATTTTAAAACTACATAATTTCTAGACCACCTGACAAAATTACCCTTTGGAAAAGTCATTACCATGCAGATTCCCTTACTTTTATCAGCCTTTACTGTAAATAATTACTTAATATCCCAAACACAAATTTTATACTTTGGTCTTATAAGTTCAATCAGATTGTGTTTGTCTACAAGTGCGAATTAGGTGTAGACCAGGCCACATTTTAGGAGTAATTAGCTAAGAATTGCAATTAATTCCATAGGGTTTACAAACTTTTTCTTGCAACTGTAATTCAGTCAGGACCACTATCATCAATATAACTTATGATTAGCATACATTTTTGGTTGGGGGAATGGTTCTGTTCTGGACAAATGCTCCCTGCCCATCCACGCAGCCTAGCATGGATAGGAGCAGGGAGAGCAGAACATACCCCCTCTCCCCTCCCCCTCAGGGTGACAGAACAGAACCAACATCAATGATAAATGTAGCAGATACCATTAATGTTCTACAGTACGTGATTATTTTAACAACATGATTCAGTAGTCTGACTCAATGATATATTCACTGCCAAGTCCTGACTGGACGAGAGGAGGAGCTGGGGATGGAGGTGGGTGATTAGTTCATGAGCGAGCGATAGCTGCTGAATAATGACTTAAGGGACCTTATGAAGGGAATTATGATTGGTGTCGTGATCCTATAGGTAGCCGTGGATCAGCTTAGTGTCATCCTTATGCGAGCTTGACTAACGTGGCCTGCCAGAGCTATCACTACGCTTCATATATGTGATCATGTGAACTTTGTACAGATGCTCCGACGTAACTGGCATTAACATTCTCAAGTGATGTTAAAGAAAAAGCTGGACAAACCAAATACAAAGACATTCTGATTTAGTCCTTTCTGGACTGTTCATCGTGACCTACACGATTCCTCATGCATTGTTCCTGTGGCCATTTGTATTACTGGCCATCAGTCATGTGTGGTGATTGCTTCATCTGTAATCTGTTGAAATGGAGTCTGGGGTCAAGGTTGCCCAAAGGATTGGCTCACTGCTGTCCGGAAAGAGACTCCATGTTTACTCAAGGGGTGAAGGGTTGGTTCAGCTGGTAAAATATGCTTTGTTTTTTAATCACACAGCAGTTATATCCAGGAAAGCGTTTGAAAACACACACACACACCCTATTTTCCGTCAATGTGCCTCAAAAGCAGATAACAGCAACTGAATCTCACATTGACTAATATTGACTAATAAAATTTGTTGCAAACTTCAGTGACTCAGCTTTATGCATTTCCTGTGGACTGTTGAAATTTTGGAAATAAATTACTCAGTGATTTTTAAAAGGAAATTAAGCCTTTGAAAATGTTACATTTTTCGTAATAAAGACAGTTACATTGTTTTATGTCAATATTATAGACCAAAATCTTGAATAGAATAGCTCCCTGCACTTTAAAAATAAACTTTCCTTAGTGGTTTAGATTTGGCAAATAACCTTAAAAAAAATAAAAATAAATACAATGCAGCTAACCACAAGCACAGTCAGGACAGCAAATTTTTAGTTTTTGATGTCATCCAGACTCGACAGCATTTTGTTTTTTCAGATTCATCAGTCACATAGTAGACAGTTAGCAGAATTAGAGAAATGTCAACACAGACAGGTGACCATGTTGAAAACAGGTGACCCTCATCTTGAAAAACCACAAACATTTTAAACAACATAATAAAAAATATAACTCTGACTAAATGAAATATGTATTTAATTTCTGTGAGGATCGACATGGTTTGTGTCGACCACAATGTGTTTTATACAGTGTATTATTTGCTGCAAAGAGCATAAAACCATTGAAATTCAAGAGACCATTTATGATTCAGCCCATGTCTTATTAATAATTTTGAAATACTGCTGGGCCTATGCAATTACTGGTCATATTAATACATTTAAAGCAGAAACCAGTTTAAAACCACTGCTTTAAATGACCAGTACATAAATGGTTTCCCAAAATACTAGAGAATTAAAAGTTTTTTGACATCAAAACAAAATCCATAACATAATAACACAAGTAAAAAAAACCCTTTTTTCAGACAGAAAGAAAACTTTATTTTTAAATATGCACAAAATAGAAGTCCCCTTAATTAAGAAGACTTAATTTCTCCACTTACAGGCCGTAAACTGAACCAGACCAAGAATATACCACGTTAGTCTCTAAACTTTCTGTTGTTTAATCTAAAGACAAGGCTTTAATATAGTGAGATCGAGGAACTGTTTATCTGTGGTATTTTGTGGCTGTTCTCAACCATCAGTCGTCGTTTGATGGTTGGCGGTCTCTGGGTGTGAGTTTTCTCAATGTACGTGGTTATATCAAGTATCAAGTCGTGTGTGCGTGAGTGGAAGTTACCACACAGGGATGATGTTGAGAGATGTCCAAACAAGTTTAGCTCATTGAAGAAATTACTTTCCATCAGTGAGAGAAATGACGCATACACCCCATTAGTAAGATCTCCTTCCTCCAACCACAAAATGTGCCTGAAACAAGACATGTTCTGATACAAATCATCAATTCATCATCGCAAAGAGGAACCTTCAAGACCTCTCTTAGTCCTTCACATAACTTCCATATCTCTCATAATTCATGTTAATGGAAGCATGACTAAGAATGCTTTTTATAATATTTCCCCATTTTTGGTTTCAGATTGTCTAAGAACAGTTACACTCACCATTGAGCTGATAAGCACAAGCTGAACACAGTGGAACAAAAATCTGAAGAGGAAATCAAAGATGTTGCCATTATTACAATATTTGACTTGTTGAGTGGGTGAATTATGCCTGCTTTCATGAAATCTGTAACACTAGAGAGACTCAGTGTTGAATTTGTATAATTAATATTGGTTCCAATCAAAGAGGACATGGTGACATATTGGTAAATAAAATGTTCAGCATGTTGCACTGTGAGCAGCACCAGAAGGGCTTAAGTGTATGAAAGAGTCTCTTTTTTATTGTCTGATGACTAACAGTGGAATCTGGGCTTGAGCTCTAGTGTGAGCAATGGCAATATTTCCCACTTCCCCCTGCGTTTACTATGACGCATTCTTGATAGTCAGTGTTTATATGGCCATTTTTCAGAATTAAACAAAGATGTTCATAGTTTGAAATAGAGGCAATCAATATAAATAAAATCCCCATTACTCTCACATTGACTGAGGTGTGTGAAGATCTTTTCAGAAAGAGAGATGTTCGAGGGAAAGCCTACATTCTGGATCGTGCCAAACAACTGACCAATAACCATGACTCATGACTTCCCTGCACTGCAAACTCTTTCCTCATTACAAATACCTCAGTGGATAACTCCGCTTTAGAGCATATCTTTCTTTACTCTGTTTTATAAAAGCCAATTTTTTACGTTCCCTGAAAGCATTGTGTAAATTCAGAAAAAAAATACTGAATGGCAGGCTGCAGTGAACTGCTAAAAAAGCGAAATCTTCCATTTTATAGTGTTTGTGACAACCTAGACTGAAGAAGTTACGTTAAGTTCCTGTAGTTCAAACAGTACAGAATTGCACTACTGACACCAATGAACCGAATGTTTATCTTCTGTATAATTCAATGCAGGTTACCTAGGATAAAATCGTCTGCCAAAAGAATACATATGAAAATATTATATATATAAAATGTACTAAAATAAAAAAATATATATATATATAATTAAATTTAATAATTAATATAAAAATCAATAAAGCAAAAGTGTGTTATTTCTACAACAACATACAATTGCAAAAATAATGATTGTTTTCAAACAAGTTTCCCAAACACTTTCCATGTATGTCATTGGTCAAAAACCAAATAGCCCATCCAATGTATGAATTATGCATGACAACTATTTTAAAGAAATTTTGGCTTTTTAAAAGAATGATAAAAATCTAATAAATTAATTCATTAATTAAAATGCAAAGGTAATATTCAGGAAAAAAAGGTTATTCAATTTTTAACTTCTGTCGAGGTTTGTCAAATTGCTGTTTGCCACCACAGCTAGCTAAACAGTTTTTGTAAAACCAAGAAACTAAAGATATTGTGATATGAAAATTTATATTAATGTGATTCATAATGACAGTTCAACTGCATAAAACAGACTGCAATAGAATGCATGTGAACGCCCATTTGGTGTCTGGTAAAAATACATACTGTTGTTGACTTTTATCATTACTGAAACCTTTCCTGCTGTCCCTGCAGAAACCTATACTCAAATATATCATTCATAATATATTATAAATAGAGTATGTATGAATAAAAAAAGAAAATGTATTAAGATCCTCCCAACCTTTTGTTTTACCATTCTTGGGGGTTAAAGATCTGACCCCCCTTTCGTCCCGAACTCACGCTATTGGTTGAGCTGATGTTGCTGTGTGGGGCCGCTCAAACAAACAGAGCAATGTTTTAATAGCACCACAGAGCCACAGTGTTTACACTTTTCAGGGAAATCAGCCTACAAATGGCTTATTTATAGTTGTCTCTGCATATTCAACTGGGATAGGAGAGAAAAAGTATTTTAACACTGAAAAAAAAGAAATGACACTCATCACCTTTAACTAGGTCACTGTGACATTTTCAGTAAGTGAGCTTTCACACACAAATGACAGTTCCACCTTGAAGCTCTTCACATTCCCTCACTAATTATGATTCCTAGGCTGCACGCATTGTGGTTGCAAATCGTTTTGGCATTGACAGATTTTGAATATCAAATTAGAAATTTGCTTCTGTTTTGTGTCCTCCCTCAAACTTTCTGACTACTAAATTATAAATCTTAGTTTCATTTAGACACATTCCATTGTTCTATCAAATTCACAAATAACAACAGATGCTCACAGCAAAGAAATGTGCTATTAACAAGCAAAATATGTGAAAACAACAACACGCACCATGTATACACATGTTGAACCACCACGAGCATGAATATCATAATCGTGTGAGTGCTGTCAAAACAAAGGGCCCTCGGCAGTTCCAGTAACCCCTCTTTGTGGGCCCGATCTGAGGTAATTCCATTATGGCCTGATAAAGCCAGGGGCATTCCAGGAACCAGAGGCTTTTCAGCCACATTCCTCCTCTGAGCATCTGCGTCTGACTGACTGCCTCTTCTCTGCAACACACTTCAAATGAGAAGAACTGGAATCCTCCAAAACAACAAGTCCTTTCAGATATCCTGTGATTCTCGTAAAAGAGCATCAGATATTGTATGGCGTTTTGAATGTTGCCTCTTGTCGCTACATGAATTATGGGTTATCTGACTGGCCTGTGCAACTATGAGCAAAAGATTACGTATTCAAGGGAATCTTGGGTAGTGAAATGGGTTGAATGCAGTAAAATTGCATAATAAAGTGCCCCCCATATAGCTCCACATGTTGTTTTCTTCAGAATTCAATTACTTCCCGACTATGACGCTAAAAGAAGCACAATGTCTGCCAGTTCAAGCATTTTCTCTGACCTACAGCTTTAAGGCATACATGCCTTCATATTTGCAAATTCTTGAGGTTCATATTTAAAGAATAGCTCAGCCAAAAAATACAGACCTCTATGACTTGTGTTCTGCGCAACACAGAAGGTGATGTTATGAATAATGTTTATGCTGCTGTTTTGCACACAATGAAAGTAAGTAGTAGTGACCACACACTGTCAATCTCAAAAAGAACATTATAGATACACTGTATTTCTTTAGAATTCTAAGTATTTAGAAGCCATAAAATAGTGCGAGGAACAGACTGGTATTTAAGGTTATGTTTAAAACCTTGCTTTGGAAATATTGTTTGACAGTCATGGCCACCATTTACTTACTGTTGCATTTACTTACTGTACCATGAAAAGAACAGCTTGAACATTCTGATTTAAATAACTCCTTCAGTGAAGCAAAATACAATTCAGATGTAGTATCATTGAATTATATGTATTTGGATTGCTTTGACTGCTCTCTGTAGATCCCACCTTCTCGCATGTCACGATTGGTCGATTACGTACAATGCCTGCACACTATTGGTCAAACTAGTTCTTAAAAGAAATTAAAAAAAAAAAAAATCCTGGCATCCTTTAATCTAAATTGATCCAATTTTAACATGACAGAACTATATATTTATATGAACTCTCAGTCTAATGCTGGGCTGGGCTATACCATTACAACATGCATCACCATTAAAGATCTTGGCTTGAGGAGCAGAAAAACCTGTTATTAAATCATTTAACATGAACTGGTTATCTGAATGTTGTCACTGACACAGACATTCACAGTTCTAAGTAAACCAGTTAAAATGTGGCCTGCAGCAATCATCTCCCCAGCAGCGACAGCCACAATTGATTCCAAAAGTTTTATGACATTTTTGTAACATTTGTTTTGGTCACAGATTCTTCTTGGCCCATCACCTATTAGACACAGTTTGCCTAAATTCTACAGAACTGGATTAGACTGACATTTTGTATCTATCTTTTCAGGAATCTCTAGGCCTATAGGCTTGAATCCTTTAGGATAATAACAAATCGCTACACAGGAATTTAAGCTTTAAGCTTGAAGGATTTAGCTGTACTTGTACACTTGCCAGACGATCACCTGTGACTTATCATAATATCTGTCTACACAGCTTCAGGGTCTGTAATATATAATGCTTAATATATCTGGTATTTTCCAAATGATGTGATAATGCCAATAGAGCACACAGAAGTGAAGATGGAATAACAACATTACCCAACACAGAATATTTAAGGATTCCTGGAAGAAAATCAGAATACCACTCACTGACCATGACAGATTGAGAAGAAGGGAGGAATAAAAATATGAGTAAGTGTTGGAAAAAAAGCCACTCAAGCAATTTGGTTTGCTGGTTGCACTGCAGTTCCATCTGAGGAGCGTATGGCCGGAAGATTCGTAAACGGCTGAGCCAAAACCCGACTTCCAGGTTTGTAAAATGATACCTCATCACAAAACCACAGCCTATGGCCTGTCAATACTTATCAGCAGGATATACTGAGGGCACACAGAAACCTGCCTTTGTAACTCTCCCTTCATAAGATTTTTTTTTTTCAGTTCATTTACACTCCCTTTGAATTATGTTTCTTAGGTTTCCAGTGTTCAAAGAAAAGATAATTATTTTAACGGCACGATTCCTTTGATTTCATAATAGCATAAGAAACTAGAACTATTTTTCTCAGAAGCAGGAGTGAGTCAAGCGACATTCAGTGGCACAAATAGCATAATGACAGTCTTTACAGGCTGAACAACAGACAAACTGTTTTTGATCTCTACTCTATGGCAGGATTTTTGCAGATTTCTGGAATGTCCCATTTATTTGTATTTGTGATCTATATTTTGATTCCTAGAATACAGGCTACTTGCTGTTATGGACAACAAAACTGCATACTATTTGAATACGAACACCCCTACATAACTTTCTCTTCCTTATCAGTAATCACATATCACTAATAATTCTGCAGATGCCCAAGTTACCTGCCACACACATCTCTATGAAAATGCAGTACCCTCCATTTAATGCCAAATAATCTGCATTGCGATACAGAACTTAGGGTTTTGATACGTGCTGCATAAATGCACCTGGTAATTTTACCTCAGACAGGCACAAAATGTCACATGACACTGTCTCAACCAGTGAGGGGACTGCTCATGCAGAGCATGAAAATAAATGAGGGCAGTGAGCCCCCTGCGCTCCACGCTTTATGGTGCTCCACTTCAGGGAAACCATGTGACTTTCCAGAGAGGGGGAGAGAGAAAGGGGGGGAGGGTCAAGAAGAATAGGGTCAGAAAGGAATATTTGAAGATGGATTTCTTGGCAAAGAACACATGAGCGGAGAAAGGTAAAAATAAAAGAGAGTACACTTAAAAGTCTGAGTAAAACAGGGCAGAGAACCTCTAAATGAGAATGTAAGAGAGATCTGCATGATTATATATATATATATATATATATATATATATATATATATATATATATATATATATATATATATATATATAACTTGATCCAGAAATCCCAAACTCACTAAATAAAACCATACAAGCTAGAATAACACATCTTGCACATTATTGCAAGATGCCCTTGCACTCGCACATTCCCTTAGTTGGTCTTTATAAGTTGTTGTTGTGCAAAGTAAAAATACATTATGCTATCACTAGGTATCATTTTTCGATTTACATCATTTTTTTTTAAGTGTTGCCTCCTATACCAACTGACCCAACCACCTAGTTTGCATGTTTGTACTCACCTGTTTTTCATTTCATTTGTTTGGATTTTGCAAGTTTGAGGTTTCGTAGAGTGGAAGGCATTGAGAAAAGAATTTGGACAGGCAGATACATGGATTCAGAGAAGTGTGCTTTATCCCCTTCCCAATTCATAAGAAAGAATCTGATTATAAAATGTGTAGAACCAAAAAAGCGAAATATTGCTGAAGTACAGAGAATGTTTATTCACTTTCTATGGAAGCTATTTTGCAGAAAAAACAAGAACATTGTTGAACATTGGACAATCTATGAGGCTCACTTAGCAGATTGTAGTCTGCAAACTTTACAAGGTAATAAAAAATTATGCTAAGTCAGAGTAACTTTTGCCATTTTCACTGGATTGTCAATGTTTATGTAATCCATACATACATAAAGTCAGTTTTAGCAGTGCTGTTCAGACTCTAGAGAGTTTCAAAGGCACCAAGCATTGTATTGCCGGCCTAGTTTCAGACCAGCTCTGGGGAAGTAAAATGAACTTTGTGGCACAGCCTTGAGAAAACATGTTTTTGAAAACTAAGGAAATAGCATGATCCCATCACATTGTCCCTTTAGGTTGAAATTAGTCAGCAAACTTGTTGAAATTTGGCACATACTACAAATCTATTTTGACAATAATCAAAACGCTAAGTCAGCCACATAGATTATTTGTAAGCAGTTTCGTTTGAACCTCAAAAGATTAGTCACTATTGGGAATATATGAAGGAGCTTTACATCACAGTCTCTGGTCTGTTGCAAAAAACTGTACTTGTGTGCAACAAACATTCATTAGCCAAGAAGTCACATGACTGTAGGCGGGCCATAATCGTAGTTTCTCGACAGAATGTACTAACCGTAAAAGAGTGAGCAAAACAAGGGCATTTTCGAGCTTTACCAAAATCCTTGAGATCTGACTTCCTCTACGGAACTGAAAACAAAGATACCACAAGCTTCAGGATGTCTGTGATGGACGTTAGGTCACAAAGTTGATCCTGGGTAGATTACAGGGGAGGTGGTACACCTTTAATTGTTTCTAGACTAATGTAGGTGTTTTGTTTTTATAAATGCAAACATTCAAAAACAGTGGAGCCTTTCAATACTTAAAACTACCCAAACAGCAATTAGATTTAGGATTTTATTTGGATTCAGAATGGGATTTTTTAAAGCAAGATATATTAAAAGACTTCACACAAGAATTCCCATAAACACCCGAACTTAGAAGGACACTGAAACAAAAATGGTTATATTTCTGATGAAAATAACTTTAAAAAAAAATTAAGTTAATATTAACAGTTAACTATTAATACATCATTTTTAGGTTAACCTCTCAAAATACACCGTGTTTCATTATTTGTTTAAGTTAAAACATACGGTCATTATTTGTTCATTGGTTACATTAGTGAAACAGAAAATACACACTTCAGCTTTAATATGAAAAACACTGAATAATGTAATAGATTAATATAATAAAAAAAGTAATTTTTTACAGATGTCTCTTATGCTCACAATGACTGCATATATTTAATAAAAAAGTAATATTGTGAAATATTATTAATCACTATATTCTATAATACATATTTTAAAATGTAATTAACAGCATTTAATAAACATGTAAATAGCATTTATTTGAAGTGGAAATCTTTGGAACATTAGAAATGTCTTTATTGTCGCTTTTCATCAAATGAATGTGTTCTTGCTGAATAAAAGTATTAATTCCATGAAAAACTACTGACCTCAAACTTGAGTAATAGTGTATATTTATTATTTAATTGTGCTTATGTTTGTATATATGGTGAAGTTTAACAAGAAGGTCTGACCTCTGACCACATGCATCATACATCTAGTGACTAATTATAAAATCCATAAGGCCATTCACAGATCATAACGGATATCAGGCCACATGGCAATTCCAAAGATAAGAGTGGACCTTATTGTAGGTGCATGTTGCAAACATTGTTCTGGTGCCAAGACATGAGAGTAACACCTCATTTACTGTATTCTCTTTTGATTGAGGTCATTACTAAGAGTGTGTTGACTTAAGAGAGACTGATTGCACCCTTGAAAGAGAAAGTGGAAGAACACCACCCACCGTCTGCAAACAACAGCAGCTCATTTGTGATATACACATTTGTATGGTCTATTTTCAGCCCCAGGGTTTATGGTTATTGGAAAGGCGTTGCCCTTTCTCTCCTTTCCGAGAAGGAGTCAATATTTCTCTGTCTCTCCCTCCATTCACAGCTAATCCAATTTAATGTCAGAAAAACGGTCCAGCTGAGAGTGGAATGGCATATTTCTAAGACATATAAGGCAGTGCATATATACACATGTGCGCGCACACACTCACAGCAGCTGTGCCTCCTCAGCTGAGAGCAAATGCAGGTTGACAGGCAATTCTTCTTAACTGTCGCTTCTATTGTCTGTCGCTGCAGTTTTGTTTTCCTGAGTTCCTGCACTCAGAAGCAGGATGCAGCAGCTGCAAGAGCGTTTGTGACGGTCGCATCACATCGCTGTATCAGTATTATGTAGATGAGATCAAAGGATCTGGGAGGAAATGGAAAAATCATGTCCAACGGTAACGCCGGGCTTCCTTATCACGTACGGTACCACACCAGATCAAATGACAGGCTCGCTTTCACTCTTTTTATCTCTCTCTCAGCCTGTACAAACAAACACACCTCCACACACACACACACACACACACACACACACACACACACACACACACACACACACGCCCACACAAATCGCAATTCCAGTAAAATTACAAAGAACAGCATTTCCCTTCTGATTGTTCTGGCAATAAAAGCCAGATCAACAATAATGGATTATAGTGTGACTCTGAATTACAGTCACCTGTACTCGTGAGATATTCAATGCAGTTTCATCAAAACAGCCTCTTGACATGTGATCCGTTCAGCTTTTACTGGAATACCTGCTGTAGGATTCCACACTCTACAAGGAAGGAAGCAATGGTATTTAAACACACAAACATACACATGCATAAACAATAGAAGAAACAGAAGTGGTGAAAAATATAAAATCAGTATGTGGGTGCATTGCTTTTACCGGTAGTGACATGATATAGGGTGAATACAACCGGTAAAGTGGGAAGCTTAAGCATAATCATCTATCATTATGTTCTGTATAAAGTCTTACATGAATAGTTAATCCTAAACTACTATGAGATAACATTTGTTAAATCATTAAAAAAAAAATAGTGTTCTACTTTACATGTTATCACCCATTGTAAGTAAAAAATAAAAAAATAAAAAGATAAATATATACTGTAAATAAATTATATATATATATATATATATATATATATACAGGTCCTTCTCAAAAAATTAGCATATTGTGAAAAAGTTCATTATTTTCCATAATGTAATGATAAAAATTAAATTTTCATATATTTTAGATTCATCGCACACCAACTGAAATATTTCAGGTCTTTTATTGTTTTAATACTGATGCTTTTGGCATACAGCTCATGAAAACCCAAAATTCCTATCTCAAAAATTAGCATATCATGAAAAGGTTCTCTAAACGAGCTATTAACCTAATCATCTGAATCAACTAATTAACTCTAAACACCTGCAAAAGATTCCTGAGGCTTTTAAAAACTCCCAGCCTGGTTCATTACTCAAAACCGCAATCATGGGTAAGACTGCCGACCTGACTGCTGTCCAGAAGGCCATCATTGACACCCTCAAGCGTGGGCAAGGGTAAGACACAGAAAGAAATTTCTGAACGAATAGGCTGTTCCCAGAGTGCTGTATCAAGGCACCTCAGTGGGAAGTCTGTGGGAAGGAAAAAGTGTGGCAAAAAACGCTGCACAACGAGACCGGACCCTGAGGAAGATTGTGGAGAAGGACCGATTCCAGACCTTGGGGGACCTGCGGAAGCAGTGGACTGAGTCTGGAGTAGAAACATCCAGAGCCACCGTGCACAGGCGTGTGCTTTTGAACCAGAAACAGCGGCAGAAGCGCCTGACCTGGGCTACAGAGAAGCAGCCCTGGACTGTTGCTCAGTGGTCCAAAGTACTTTTTTCGGATGAAAGCAAATTTTGCATGTCATTCGGAAATCAAGGTGCCAGAGTCTGGAGGAAGACTGGGGAGAAGGAAATGCCAAAATGCCTGAAGTCCAGTGTCAAGTACCCACAGTCAGTGATGGTCTGGGGTGCCATGTCAGCTGCTGGTGTTGGTCCACTGTGTTTTATCAAGGGCAGGGTCAATGCAGCTAGCTATCAGGAGATTTTGGAGCACTTCATGCTTCCATCTGCTGAAAAGCTTTATGGAGATGAAGATTTCGTTTTTCAGCACGACCTGGCACCAGCTCACAGTGCCAAAACCACTGGTAAATGGTTTTTACTGACCATGGTATTACTGTGCTCAATTGGCCTGCCAACTCTCCTGACCTGAACCCCATAGAGAACTCTGTGGGATATTGTGAAGAGAAAGTTGAGAGACGCAAGACCCAACACTCTGGATGAGCTTAAGGCCGCTATCGAAGCATCCTGGGCCTCCATAACACCTCAGCAGTGCCACAGGCTGATTGCCTCCATGCCACGCCGCATTCAAGCAGTCATTTCTGCAAAAGGATTCCCGACCAAGTATTGAGTGCATAACTGAACATAATTATTTGAAGGTTGACTTTTTTTGTATTAAAAACACTTTTCTTTTATTGGTCTGATGAAATATGCTAATTTTTTGTGATAGGAATTTTGGGTTTTCATGAGCTGTATGCCAAAAGCATCAGTATTAAAACAATAAAAGACCTGAAATATTTCAGTTGGTGTGCAATGAATCTAAAATATATAAAAGTTTAATTTTTATCATTACATTATGGAAAATAATGAACTTTTTCACAATATGCTAATTTTTTGAGAAGGACCTGTATATATATATATATATATATATATTACCACTGAAAGACTGAAAAATGCTGCATTAAAAACCTGTTCATTGGTTTACAGTAATTTCCTTTACACTATATATTGTTCAAAATTCTAGTAGATTTGTTGTAAAATACTGTTAAATTTACAGTTTTTGGAAGTGGAAAGAAAAAATAATTTACAACAAAAGAACTTTAATTGACATTAATTGACAGATCACATTATATGTTTTTTCTTTAAATAAAATGTTTCTTCTAAGATTTTTTTTTTTTTTTATCAGTTATGTACAATAGGGTTTTATGTTAAATAATATGTTGTTAAAAAAATGTTGATTGCATTATTTTGGTGTCTTGAGATAACATGATGATGTTTCCTATTTGCATGACACTGGACACCTTCTATACATTAATATTTATTATTCAATATTCATTAACATTCCAATATCTTGTGGAACAGCTACTTGTGTTGAACTCTGATTCAATGCTGGGCTTTCACTTTCCCACCATGGTTTTCAGTATATCATAAAGGTTAAAAATAGACTTAAATGATTTGTTATAATCACTTTCTTTCTTTCTTTCTTTTTTCTTTTTTTTTTTTTTTACAAATTCTGGCAATTTTTGACAACCATGGCTGCAGACTTTTGAAGTTTCACAGATTAAAAAAGAAAAAAGAAAATAAATGTAGGAATTCTTTATTGTACAGTCCTTTATATAAAAAAAACCTTACAATTTGCCTTTTTATTTCAGAACAGGTACTTCTACAGAGCAACCAAAATATCCAATAACATAAGGTCATAAATATATATATTTTTAATAAATTATGCATAATAGCATTTCATGGTCAATAAGAAATATGTGTAACATGTATACGTTGACAAAGCACTGTAGGACATAATAACTCCAAACAAAAGAGGAGGGACAATGGTTTTGTATCCAAGGGGAATCTGAATCAGATCTTCTGGTTTTGGTGTTCCACTTGACCAGCATGTCCAGCTTGTGTTTTGTCTGTACTGTTGCTGTAAACACCACCAAAATAGAGCTACAGATCCCAGGGTCTGTGACAGAATTGTGATGATTGTGCTAAATCCTGCACTCTATGTTTAGCTAGTGCCTTCATTTAGGACTCAAACCGGGAAATGATGAGCCCTAGGCAGTATCTGGCTTTGTCCATTTTAGGTTTAGTGATGTATCTGATGACAGTTATGTGTCAAGCTGTCAAGCTGTCAAGGCTGTATGGTCAAACACTATAACAAACTAGCCAAAATAAGCTGCATTTAAAAACTAAATAGTGTACTAAGATGTTAGAAGATGCTTATTATTGTAAACTAAAAAAGAAGGTGAAAACAACTGACAGCAAAACAAAAAAAACAAACAAAACTTCATGGAACAAATTCATATGAAAAGATAAACAAAATATGCAAAGTAAACAAAAAACATGAATCAAAACATAACTGATTAAACGATTCATATGAAAAAATTTTCTTAACCTGGAATAAATAATCCAGAGTAAAAAAAAAAAAATAATAAAAAAAAATATACAATGAAATGATTCATAAAAAAAAAAACATTTTTGTGGAAAAAAAACACATGACAAAAACAATTGATTTAAAAATAGTTAAGAAAATTGAAAAAAGTGAGAAAAACCTAACAATATTTGAAAATAGTATTAAAATTACAATTAATTTGAAGAAAAAAGAAAAAAAAACACAACAACATTTTGCGCCTGACAGACATTGTTATGAAAGATCCAGAAAAGCGGGCATCTACTCCGAAAAGGAAGCCATTTCAATATTTACACAAAGCTAATGTCAGCAAGCACAGGGCTTATCAGCACTGAACTGAAAATGGCCACGAAAACCACAGAACATGTACTGTAAATAAAAAGTATAAAATACACAAATTGCTGTTCTAAACACTTGCATGAGTTTTCCTGAGAGAACGTTTCCCCAATCCACTCCACTAGAGTAAATATGCAGCATTTACAATAACATACAGTCTGTGCGTGCATAGTTTTGGTTGGGGAAATATGCAATGCAATCAGCAGGAGAATCTTAGCATGGTAAAAAAAAAAAAAAACAGAAGAATGAAGGGAACTCTTTCAAACTGACTTCCAGTAAACCCTCCTCTTACTGCAACAGTTTCTCTCACAACAGGGAGCTGTTTCTTCAGACACACCAAAAAAATAAAAAAAATCATATGCAGCTCATTTACGGGCACTAATCCAGCAGCTGCAGTAAAAGACTAATATATAGACACATGCTGATACATTAAGGTAGAACGTGCTGTGCCTAAAAACAATCCCACTTTGCATGTTTATTTAGCACTTTTAAGTGGACACTCTGTGATATATGACATCCATTTTTACCGCCATCAAACAACAATACATCAGCCCATGGACCGTAACATGGTTTGAACTCTCCAAACAATCTCCTCATATGTCAAGAATCCCTTTTCTAACCTCAGAGGTTATGTGTTAACTCAAACTGAGAAGTAATTCAAACATACAGAATGCACAAGAAATCATGATGGGAGTTTTCTCGCCACACACAGATCTCTCTGCTGCACCACAAGTCATGCCCTACAGCCGGATCAGTCTGGCACGGGATGGATGACAAATGCACTCATTTGAATATAATGTAAGAATCGGGTGCCATCTGGCACACCCCAGCCCTCACCTGCCCCCACCCTCCTGCCTCTTACTGGAAACCCTGACAGCTGCTCGACTCACTTTCACAACCTCTCCTGACACCTCCCGCAGGGTTTTATTAGAGCCGGCCTGGCAGAGCTCAGCTGCTGGAAACACAGCCAGTAAAGGCCAGGAAACCTCCGCTGCTGACCGTATGACATCACTGCAGCGGGGTGGACAGGCCTTTAAGGTCTGAGTGCAGTGAGTGTAAATAAGATCGTGTTACTCACGGCACTGAGCATGCGAGCTTGACACTCAAGTATCAAGCGGAATTAGGAGCCATGCTGACATACCAGTTGTGATGTTATTTGCAATTATCAGCTATTAATGGGATGTGGATATTTTAGTGGCCACATATAACAGTCAAACAGGGAGCAATAAGTCATGCAGTCACTCAGCAAACATGCATGTTGTGACTAAATGACATTGGTGCACATCTGGATGTGGGTGTACTGTTATCAAAGTCCAACTGTTTCTAGTTACACATGAGTTAGAAGCATGATATGCCATCAAGATGTCTAAGATCCGTCCCTGTCTTGTGTGTATTAATTGTGTTATGTTGTAATATGTTATGTATTATGTTCAAATTATATTCTAATGTTAAACAATAAACTTTTTTAATTGTTATTTTAAACTGTTTAACAGTTTTATACAGTTAACTTGTTGAAAAAATATCTATCTATCTATCTATCTATCTATCTATCTATCTATCTATCTATCTATCTATCTATCTATCTATCTATCTATCTATCTATCTATCTATATATCTATCTGTCTGTCTATCTGTCCATCTATCTATCTATCTATCTATCTATCTATCTATCTATCTATCTGTCTGTCTATCTGTCTATCTATCTATCTATCTATCTGTCTGTCTGTCTATCTATCTATCTATCTATCTATCTGTCTGTCTATCTATCTATCTATCTATCTATCTATCTGTCTATCTGTCTGTCTGTCTCTCTATCTATCTGTCTGTCTTTCTATCTATCTATCTGTCTGTCTTTCTATCTATCTATCTGTCTATCTGTCTATCTATCTATATGTCTATCTATATATCTGTCTGTCTATCTATCGATAGATAGATAGATAGATAGACAGACAGACAGATAGACAGACAGACAGACTCTCTCTCTCTCTCTCTCTCTCTCTCTCTCTCTCTCTCTCTCTCTCTCTCTCACACACACACACACAATCAAATGTTTGGAATAATTTCAATTTTTATATGAAAATGGTTGCCATCACAGGAATGAATTACAATTTAAAATGTAATAATATTTCATAGTATTACTGTTTTCACTGTAAAATGCAGCCATGGTGAGCATTAAAAACATATACATTTCAAAAGTCACACTTAAACGTCATAAAAAACAAAATATTACAATATGGCATTTGCAAACACATGACGCAAGAGCTTTTCTCAGAACTATGTTAGTTTCCTCAAGGTCCTCAAGTTTACACAGAGGTGTAAAGAAACCATAGATGTAGTTCATCACGTTAACCTTAAATATTTTCCACATAATTTGATGACTAAAAGATGTGCTTGTGCTAATAATCGCCACTTTACATTTAATGCAGTGTTATTTTGAGTGTGGATTATGTACCCAAATACTTTTTGAGGTCAGTGTATGATAAGTATAATACAATAAGCAAAGAAAATGTAATATACTACTACATAATGCAGTTCAGACACGTTCAAAATCACAAACTATTGTTTAGTCCTCAATAACTGCTGCTAGGGCTAAGCAAATGTTACATGTGAGCGCCCACAAGCGGACAAAGTTAATATAACTTCAGTCAACTCATTAAATAAAGGCATACTGTGTTTTTTCCCTCGCCATCATTCAGCATGATCCAGGCTACAGCACCAGGACATCTCAAACTGTACACTGGAATTGGTTTCATTCTGTATGTTTGAAAACCTCGAACAGTTTTGTACTTTTGAGAGGATTGCTGTAAACTGATCGATGTGTAAGAGTTCCATTATTCACGTCTGTGAGTTTAAGGCCGCTTAATCAATGATTATCGAATACAGTAAACCAAAGTTCAGTGAAGTCCTGTGAATTGATGCACTGTTACCGTTACATTACCGTGCAAAGGAGAAGACATGAGCTCCAAAGCACTAACGATTCCAGCTCGTTTACTCCGGTATTGCTTCCACAAACCTCGTCGTGTGTTTTACGTGGATCCGGTGCGACTGTACTATGGGTCCCCGCAGGTGGTCACGGGATCAGCCGTTCGCACCGTGGACCTCCGCAGCGATACCGTCACCAAACCCGGAGCAGCCATGCGCCGAGCCATGGCCGAGGCAGAGGTCGGAGACGATGTGTTCGGAGAAGACCCTACGGTTAATGGTTAGAGATTGACACTCAGTCAGTTGCGTGCTTCTGTTAGGTCAGACTCTTATTCTGATAAATTTGAAGGTTCCAGTCGTGCTTAATTATGATTCCATCTGTTAAAACCATTAAAAAACAGATGTGGTAGATTTTATAACATTGCTCCCCTGCCCTCTTACCTGCCATTCCTGTAATAGCC
This sequence comes from Cyprinus carpio, assembly GCF_018340385.1. NCBI lineage: Eukaryota > Metazoa > Chordata > Actinopteri > Cypriniformes > Cyprinidae > Cyprinus > Cyprinus carpio. The sequence goes on from NC_056583.1 coordinate 18,223,605, forward strand.
ATCAAGTCAGTTAAAGATAATGCAGGTTATACTGTAAGTCTAAGAACTGCTTATGTTATATTTAATCAGATGTTGCTCAGCATTACAACATTACAAGGTGCTAACCACCTTTTTGAGTTACTGTGATACTTTGTATACACTAGCTTTCAAAAGTTGGGCTCAGTAATATTTTATTTTTTATTTTATTTATATTTATAAAAACAGGAATTTATACTTTTATTCACTAAGGATATAACCGATAGTAAATGCATTTATTATGTTATAAAATATTTTTTATTTCAAATGTTCTTTTGAACTTTCCATTCATCAAAGTAGGCCTATATCCTGAAAAAAAAAGTATAACTGTTTTCTAAAAAAAATTTAAGAAGCACAACTGTTTTGCAACATTAATAAGAAATGTTTTGTGAGCTCCAAATGAAAATTCATCCATCACAAGTAAAAAAAAAGACATTTTAAAATTTAATAGAGAATAGAGAGCAGTTATTTTAATTTCTAATAGTATTTCACAATATTACTGTATATTTCTGATCAAATAAAGGCAGCCTTGGTGAAAATATAAGGTTTCTTTTCAAAAACATAAACAACCTCACTGATCCCAAAATTTTCAACAGTAGATTATCATATTCTTGCACCAATTTTCTATTACTATCTATGTTGTTTATATATATATATATATATATATATATATATATATATATATATATATACACACACATTTTAAATAAATGATATAATGTGAATAAAAAGTTATTTATGTATATTAAACTGTAATACAAATATTATATATATACATATACATATACATACATACATACAGTAAACACACACACACACATTTGTGTGAGTGTGTGTAGGTCATATATATATGTATAATATGTGTGTGTGTGTGTGTGTGTGTGTGTGGGTCAAAGGTATTGGAATCAATGTTTCCAGTAAACCTTTGTCCTAAAGGATAATGCTTAAACTTATTTATTTTTCAGTTGGACGAATTAGACTGAAAGCAGCTAGGTTTAACCTCATGAACAATTCACTATAAATCTATTATCACATGAAAGGGTGGTTGCTTTGAATACAATAAAATAGAAAATACTTTTGCTTTATTTACTTATTTATTTTGTCAATACAATACATTTTTTCCTAGTTCTGATCACTGTACTATTAAATATATTTTAAAAAGTGAGTTTGCATGTTCAGACTTAATAGTTTACATATGTTCTTGCACTAGGAAATTTATACATGACCCCCCCCCCCCATTCTTTCCATAGAACTACAGAAAATAGCTGCTGATATGTTTGGCATGGAAGCGGCTTTGTATGTCCCCACTGGAACGATGAGTAACCTGATTGCAGGTGAGATTGCAGGATGGTGCCCAGGGCTATTAATAAAACTGGTTTACAGTTGTCACTTGGTAAAAGCTTTGAGGTAAAATGGACACATATAATGCTGTTTTCCAGTGTCACTGTGGTCTCTGTCACTGCCTGAGAGCTGCTTCTGGCTATTAAAATCTGATATTTCAAAAATGATATTGATTTGCGCTTTAGCTCACAGAAATAGCTCACTTTTCTTGGAATTTTGTTCTTGTTAGTGACCAGATGCAGTAACATATAGCAGAGCTGTTCTTCCCAACACATATTTTGGCCTCATGTTTCTTCTCTCTTTCTCTGTCTCAGTTATGGTGCACTGCAGAGAGAGGGGTGATGAGATGATAGTAGGTGATCTCTCTCATATTCACGTTTACGAACAGGGAGGAAGTGCACAGGTATGAACAAATGGGGCTTATTTGTTCTTTGTCTCTCATGTTATTCAATTTCTTATTTCTGTAATCCCTTATCAAATTCATTTATAAGGAAATAATCTCATGACAATTACATGATTTATGTAGCACATGAAGGAGTCTGCCAAATTATTCCAAAATATTAAAATGTCATTTCCACCACAGAATGCTATTAAACACAATGATAATTTGGAGATGTGGTGGAAATGATCATGATGTTTTAAAAAAATTCATTTGTTTTGAGATGCATGTGAATTTCCATTCCAAAGGTTAGGATCAGTAAGATTTTTTTTTTGATCTTACCAAGGCTGGCTTCATTTGATAAAAAAATAAAATAAAAATAAAAATAGTTATATTAGAAATATTACAATAATTTAAAATAACTGTTGTCTTTGTTAGTGTATTTTAAAATGTAATTTATTCCTGTGATGGTAAAGCTGAATTTGCAGTCTTCAGAAAACATTTTAATATCCTGATTTGGTGTTCAAGAAAAAATTGAAATAGAAATAGGTTGTAACATTGTAAAAGTCTATACTGTCATTTTTAAACAATTTAATGAGCCCTTGCTAAATAGTATTAATTTCTTGCAATATATATATATATATATATATATATATATATATATATATATATATATATATGTGTGTACCAACAGTAAATATACACTACTGCTCAAAAGTTTGTGGTCAGTAAGAGATTATATAAATAAGGGGTTAAGTGAGGTTCTTTTTGAAAAAGTCCTGATGTACCCATAGTTGAAGAAACACCGATATACAACATTATCTGTAGGCTGAAATAAAATGTGCTTATGTTTGTTCATAGCTTGCAGGCGTCCATTCTGCAACAGTCACTACCCTCAGCGATGGCACCTTTGACCTAGACCAGCTGATCTCCAAGATCCGTCACGGTTACCCTGACCCCCACTACCCACGCTCCCGCCTGGTTTGTGTGGAAAACACACACAATATTCAGGGAGGGCGCGTCCTCCCACTCTCTTTCCTGCAGGAGGTTAGATATTGGTTAAACATTGGTTCATTAAACATGTGTGTGAGAGAATGAGAATATGTTAAGGCAGCCAGACACCTGGGGCTAAACTGTGAACACAGGGACACAACCCCCTCATTTACACCCCCTGGTGATGTTCATTTAGTAAATGAGTGATTAAACAAAGACGGATTTACTCAGCATTCCAGCACAAATAGGTTTCATGCATGGCCTCAGATTTGACAAATGAGGGACATCCATATGTTACACTTTTATGTTTAAAGTTTAAAACAATGTAGAAACCTTGGACATGCATAACTGTATGTTTTTTTGTTTTTTGGCTCAAAGCTTCGCTCTGTGGCTGATAATTTTGGTTTGACTGTGCATATGGATGGAGCGAGGGTGATGAATGCAGCTGTGGCTCTGGGCGTCCAACCTTCTGCTATACTGCAGCACTGCCATTCTGTCAGTGTGTGTCTGTCCAAGGTAACTCACTTTATCTTAGGGTCCACGTTATAATACAATTTCTGTTATTTTTGTATAGCTATTTTATATATGAAGCCCAGATAGCTTTGTATATTTAGATGCTACGTATTACATTCAGTACAATTCAATATGTTTGATATGAATTTAAATCAAATATTTATAGGACAGATGTAATTTAAACATGTTAAATTTAAATAATAAAAGATTTCAAAAGTTTGGGGTCAGTATTTTTATAAGAAATGTATTGAGCAAGGAGGCATTAAACTGACGGTAAAGTTAGAAAACTTTTACATAATTACAAAAAAATTAAATTTCAAATAAAAGCTGTTCTTCTGAACTTTCTACTTAAGAATCCTGAAAAAATGATTTTTTCCAAAAGGTCATGTAACACTAAATACTGCTAAAAATTCAGCTTAGCCATTACAGGAATAAATTACATTTAAAAATATATTAGAATAGAAAACAGTTATATTAAGTATTACTACCCTTTGAGTCTTCTTTCAAAAACATAAAATCTTACTGACCCCAAACTTCTGAAGAAAAATGTGTGTGTATATTTATTCTAATTGATTTTTGTGAATGGCTAGTCTTTATTTCAGCAAAATGTAGGTTGTTTTAATGTAGCTGCCAGCGGCAAATAAAATCTTTTCAGTGAGATTTTCATAATAGGAAAAATGTACTTATTATAAACCAGCAGTAGTTTTCATGCTCTAGAAAGTAATTTTCCAGGAAAGTTATTTCAGTCATTTTTAACAAAACAACTCCAGGCAGTGAGAAACAGAATCTGTAGTCTCCCACTAAAAAAGCAGGAGAAATCAGTTTAAGTGAGAGGCATTGAAAATGACCTTGTTAAAGTCAGTGCTCGTATGCTTTATAACGTGCACCCTGAAGGTGTCTCACACATCCAGATGATCAAGTCTTATTTTAGTCATATCATCAAAGTGTGATGGTTCTTTCCTCTGATAACACACCTCTAATCATATTTTATCATCTTTGAAATATCCTCCAAATTACTCCCCACAGAATGAAGTCAACATCACAACTCAGATCATTACATAAACACAAAGTCGATTGAAGAGACCCTGAAGTAAAACCTAATCACTCTCAGAAAAATCCTTGGAGTAGATGTCAAGAAGTGTATTTGCATTTTAATTACAGAACTTTTTGCATCTAGCTGGAAGTAGGCTACTCTCTGTCACTGATTTTCCTCTTTTCTCATTGAAAGACATTAAATGTAATTTAGGCTTATAGATAAAGACCACTGATATGAATATCAAATGACTTCTGCCAGTCCTGACTACAGACGTTCAAGGAAAAAATCAACCATCTAAATTCCAGGTGTCCTTTATAAACGTGTGCTTGCTCATATGCTCATATACTGTAACATCTGTTTGATTATACTTGATGCATTTATACTTAAGCGATTATAGTTGGATGATTTGTAGATTGTTGTTAATGCTGTGTAGTATACATCATACTTTATTCATAAATGCAAATATGACTAGACATTTTAGGGGTGTTCACACAGGACAGGTTTTATTTTACATGGAGTAAGGTTGCCTTATAGGAGCCAACATGTTAAGATCACATGACCAACCTAATGTTACTTATTTGAAAAAGTGCCAGTTTAAGTTTAAATTTCAGACAGAGGGTGGAAAAAGATCATGAAAACCTAAATGGACTGTTTTTGGCAAGAAAACAACTTATTAAAATATTAAAATAATTAAACTTTAAAAAAAAAGGCTACCTTGGCAGCTAGCTGAAATACTCCAACTGAATTAAACTAAATAGAAATATAAAAAAAACTAATGAGAGACAAAAGCATATAAAACTATTACTAAAACTATAACTAAAATTAAAAGCCATTTCAAAATACTGATAAATATTGTAATCGTATATAAAAGAAACAAAAAAAAACTGGTTCAGGGAATAAAAAATAACATTTTAAAACTGTCATGATCCTTTTAGGTCCTTTTTTAACACAAAAAGATGTTCTATACAATAATCATATCTGAACTGTACTGTACTGACTGTTTTCTTTTACAGATTCTGTTTTGTTTTCTCTAAGTGAAGAGCTGGACATCTAATCTGATTTGCTCTTCGGCAGGGACTCGGGGCACCTGTGGGCACCATGCTAGGTGGGTCAAAAGATTTCATACAGAGAGCAGTACGTACCCGCAAGGCACTTGGCGGCGGAATGCGCCAATCGGGTGTCTTGGCAGCAGCTGGTAAGATTGCCCTGTCAGACATGATTGGCAGAATGAAGGAGGACCACAGGAACACCAAAAGCTTTGCTCAAGGTGACAGAACCCCATAGATTTTCTTCAACCCTCCGCACAACACTGCACAAGCACTGTAGGCTTATTGCATTAGTTAGCCTGTGCTTGATGAAGGCCTTTTTAGTTTATATTAAGTTTATATACTCTTATATGCAGTAGCTGGAATTAGTTAACACCACCGTTTTTTCAATCATCTACAGTAGTAATGCTCATTCATAAACCTGTATGACTGAATGTAGTCCTTATGCAGTCACTATTTTTATCCCTTAAAACTCATCTTTGATAAAGAAAATTACATATTTAAAACATTTTCTCATTAAATAATTTCTAAATGCCTTAAAATTGCTTCCATGTAGCTCTACATCCTTACCTCATTAAATATACATGCAACCATGAATATGCAAATTAGTCCTCACCTCCACTCAGTCACAACAGCTCGGACTACCTGCTCCTTCATGACAGAGAAAGCAGATTTCTGTTAATCTGGTTTAAAGGGCTATTTTAGTTTAGGACTAGGCTTAATCTCTGTCTGGGAAACCACCCCTAAGTGTATTAAATGCTGTATAAATCCTGATTTTTACCACAGTGGTCTTTATGAAATCAGAAACTAAAAGCATAACAAAAGAAAGCACAAGTCTGTAAGAAATGAAGCTGTTAAAATAAGTGCATCCAATGGAACAGTTCACTCAAAAGGTCATTATTTTAGTCACCCTCATGTTCTTAGAAACCAATTGAAAATTCTTCCTTCTAGGGTAGACAAAAGATTATTTTTTTGCACTTTTCAATTTCACACAGGGACTTTCAAGCTCCAATTGGCATAAAAAAGAGATAGTTTTAATGATTCTGTTGTCAAATTGATAAACTCAGTCATTGAGTTCAATTCACTGACTCAATGAATGCAGCAGTTAACTGTACATAGGATTGAAATGATTTCTTTCAAACAAGCAATTTTATGACTCCATTAGACTGGGAATATAATGCACCAGTCATATGGACTACACTTTTGATACATTTAAAGTTTCAGTCCCTGTTCAGTGTATCGAAAAGAGCTATTTAAAGAGATAGTTCACCCAAAAAATGAAAATTTTGTTTATCTGCTTACCCCCAGGGCATCCAAGATGTAAGTGGCTTTGTTTCTTCAGTAGAACACAAATGATGATTTTTAACTCCAATCGTTGCAGTCTGTCAGTCGTATAATGCATGGAAACAAAATCTATGAGAGTAAAAAAACATGCACAGACAAATCCAAATTAAACCCTGCAGCTCGTGACGATACATTGATGTGTAAAGACACAAAACGATTGGTCTGTGCAAGAAACTGAACAGTATTTATATAGGTTTTTTTTTTACCTCTGATTCACGCAATGTCCGAACTGTTAGAACTCGCGATTACAGCAGCAGGCGCGTGAGGCATCTTCTTCTTCTTGCTTTATGGCGGATCGCAGACTTATAAATGCATTATCTCAAATGTACCATTGACACTCTATCTACAATCTCAATTAGTAGTGTGTCGATGGTCCACTTGAGAGATAGGTGGTGGTGATGCATTGCCATGCATTATACGACTGACAGACTGCAACGGTTGGATTTAAAAATCATCATTTGTGTTCTACTGAAGAAACAAAGTCACCTACATCTTGGATGCCCTGGGTGTAAGCAGATAAACATCAAATTTTCATTTTTGTGTGAACTATCCCTTTAAAATGTGATTATTTAGAAATCAAATTGTAAAATTTAAATATCAAAAGTTCTATTCCAAGAATTTGATGGAATGTCTTTCACCTTTTCTCTTGTAGCGTTGTTACAGTGTGACCCTCCTATGTACCAGGTGGATCTGACCACTGTGGAAAGCAACATTTTGAGGTTCCGTCTGCGGGACGCCCACATGAGCCCGGCGGAGTTCTGTGAGCGGATGGCAGGCGTAGATGAAGAAGAGGTGAAGGCTCTGGGCCAGGGGGTCCAGGTTCTGATGTTCCCCCACGTTGGGGGAACAGTCAGGGCTGTGTGGCATCTGGGCATCAGCGAGGAAGACACTCAGCTGGCTATACAGAAGGCTCATTTTGTAGCCCACCAGCACAAGCTCAAGTCTATCAGGGCAGCATGAGAAGAGCCCTTGACCAATCACAGATGACTTTACACCAGTCTTTTGGTCTCAGGGACCATTTAAAACCTGTAAAACTCTACAATGAAGCATAATTATATTAACTACTTTGCACTCCAGTTGGACAGCCCAGACTTACCCACTTAATTTAGTGGTGAGAGGTATAGTACGCCTACTTGGTGTGTATATACTGTACACACACTAACACACACACTTAATGGTTACTCACAATAAACTATTGTCACTGACATTTTGAATCTTGTTTAAATGCATACTTTAAGCAGCAGAAGCCGTTTGAGGCATTTTAAAAAGATACATTATGGCTAGTTTTTATTTTTTGTTTTATAATTGAGTGTTATATAAGAGTTCCCCATAAGGAAAAGACATAGTCGTGTAGAGACAGATTGTCATGACAACAAAGCAGAGATTTACTGCAGTGGATATCAGAAGGGGCTCAGGACCACTGTCTAGTTTTGGTTGATAACACAGATAACTTTATTGCTATAGCATGCAGGAGAAATGAATTGAGTGATTTTACATCATTTTTAAAATGACAAATCCTTAAACTGGTTTTAGGCATATAATTTATTCTGTTAATTGCTGTCTTTACAGCCCTCAAAATTTTCAGTTAAGACACCGTAGACAGTGTCATGGCTGACAAGCCAAGACCTTGTTTTGCCTTCCAAAAATACAAAAAAAACAACTTATAGAATCTTGTACACAACATCAATATGAGTGTGGGTGATTCTCACAAAACCTGTCAGGAAAATATCCAGGTTATGTGTCATTCTAAAATTAAAAAGAATGTAAAAAATTTACATTTTGATTTTTTTTTTTTTACCATTTTAGTTTCTAATTTTCATATCCTCACTGTAATGCAAAACAGATTCTCATTCTTAATTCTCACATTAAAAAGGTATTTTATACATCATGGAAGTAGTTGTGCTGCCTTGAATTCATGCAAATTTCAATTTATTTTAAAGTGTTGTTTTGAAAAAAAAAAAAGTAACAATTACTATACAGTAAGAGATTTGTCCTTAATGGAAATAGTAAAACATTAAGTGCATTATTGCAAATTGTTCTGAAAATAATATTACAATACAAACTATTGTATGCTCATAAATGTAGCCTTCATTTTGTGACGAAATGTAGACATTATTTCAGTGGCTTTGTGAGATTGCCTCTTTGCATTAATTTGTACTTTAGAGTGTGAAGTCCTTTATCATGTGCACATAAAATCAAATTACAGTATGAAAAATAAGAGAAATATTTAAAACTTACATAGTATCTCATTGGGATTAATTAATAGTTTTAATAGTTTATTTAATAAAGGAAAATGTGTGCTGCATGTGGTTGCATAAATACCCTAGAATCAATAGGCACATAGACAGACTGCATATATGGGTGAAACATTGCATGATGGAAAATTTCTGCCATTTGCCATTATGGAGTGAGCCACAAGGCCAGGCCAGGCCAAAGGAACATTAATTTCAGCCTTGTGCGGTCTGCTAACGCTCTGATGGGGCTTGTATGGTAGATGGGGTGGACTAATCAGCTACTTATGGAAGAGGCCACAAAAGCAGATTGGCTCCAACAGATATTCAAAATTATTCAGTGAAGGCTTGAGTGCTATTACTGGAGTCAATGTATTCATCTAAAAAAAAAAGTCAAAAAATAGGGATGGCCACAAAGCACAATTTATAGTTTGTGAATAATTCAACAACAACAACAACAAACATTTACATCTGTTTGGGATGCAGCATTTGGAAATCTGTGTTTTCAGACCAGTCTTGTATTAAAGTGAAAAAGCTGTGATTTACAGAAATAATAAGGCAAATGAACAATAATCAATTTCATTTTGGAAAGAAGCATCAAGACCAATATTTTGCTTGAATCAAAACAAGGCTCTCTCATTCAGCTTTCTTTCCACACCTGAAAATGGAAGTTGAATGATTCTGATTTCTTGCCTCCACCAGAGCTTGTCACCCTCTGAAAGTGTTAAAGCAGACCCCTTACGTTTATGGCTACTGTTATCCTGGATAGAAAAAATTAAACCCACCAGAGCGCTCATTTAAGACAATACATTCTTTATGATTCATAAACTCAGCTACGTGTGCCAAAAGCACCTTTTGAGTCACCACAGTGAGTCACATTGCTTCTTCTGTTGTTGATTTGTTAAAACTGTGACCAAAAGTAAAAAAAAAAAAGAAGAAAAAAAATTAGCATACAAAACCATTACATACAGACAATTCAATTAAGCTTTAATCTTGATGAATATCTAAAGGCATAATGTTCCTCACTGTTGCCGTAAACCAAAATCAGAATGATAAAAATTTAAATGTAGTCAACAATTAGAATAAAGTCAATCCCTGAAAGCAGTAACAACTAGACATGACAAACAACAACTACAAGTCACGTTAAAGTGCAAAGCATTCAAACATAAATTTAAATGAGAAGATTGTATTAAAAGCAAAACATTGTTTACGAGAACAGTATTTTAAGAACAACAGCATTCAAAAACATTCAGCTTCTCAGGGATCGTGAGATGTTTCTATATTGGCATTCCAAATTAAATTAGCTTGTTCAGGTAAAATGGATAGAACTGTAACAACAAATAACTATAATTAGATATGATCCATCTTAGCACATATTTTCTCATGAAAAGATCAAAGGTAAAAAAAAAATTCAAAGCACACAATCATGAAAAATGAAGTTTCTGAAGCCTGAGTATAAAACATTAAATATACAGTGGTATCAAATATACAGTGGGTATAGAAAAGAACCACCCCCTTTTAAAATAACCACTTTTTGTTTCTTTGCAGCCTGAAATAAAGACAGACACAGTTTTTGTTTTATCAAGCTGTATTTACTCAGTGAAACTTGTAACATCCAAGTGAAAGATATAACACCAACATGTCAGAAAAAAATAAAAACCGAGTTGGAAAAAGGATCACCCTCCTTTCCCAAAATTTACTTGTTAGCTCAATCAGGTGTTGCTAATCACCTTCTCAATGGCACACAAAGCCTTTTGACTTTCAACTGTTACCATCTGTTATCCATTAGTAAATATAAGCATGAAAACAGTCATGCAAACCTTGATCAAACCTTGGTAGTGCAACTGAAGCAAACAATCAACTAAGACACTGTCAAAAGATCTCCAAGATAAAGTTGTGGACAGGCGATGGATAAAATTTTTTTAAGGCTCTATCAATGCCTAGAAGCACAGTGAAGTCTATTATTAAGAAGTGGAAGGTATTTGGTACAACACAGAACCTCCCTGGATCAGAATTTCACTCCAAACTGGATGAAAGAGCCAGGAGGAAACTTGTTAGAGAGCCGACCAAGAGGCCTACAGCAACTCTGAAGCAGCTGCAGCCGGAATTTATGACAAAGAGTGGTCATTGTGTGCATGTGACAACATCACAAATTCTCTACAAATGTGGCATTATGGGAGGGTTGCAAGAAAAAAAGCCACTCCTCAAGAAAGGCCACATGCAGTCACATAGAGCTTTGCCAAAACACACCTTGAAGATTCTGAGGCAGATGAGACTAAAATTTAATTATTTGTCCCCAACACCAAATGATATATCTGGCAGAAATCCAATACAACTCATCTTCGAAATAACAGTATTCCTACAGTAAAGCATGGAGGTGGTAATGTCCTGTTTGGGGGTGTTTAACTGCAGCAGGGACTGGAGCACTTGTCAGGAGAGAACGAAAAATGGATGGGGCAAAGTGGCGTCAAATTCTTGAGAAAAATCTGCTGCCCTCTGCCAGAAAGTTGTCAATGGGAAGAAGGTTTACCTTCCAACATGACAGTGACCCAAAACACACAGCAAAACTGAGCACACAGTGGTTGAAGGAAAAAAAAAGTGAATGGCCTAATCAGAGCCCAGACTTAAACCCCATTGAAAAACTGTGGAATGATTTGAAGACTGCAGTCCAAAAACACACCATCAGTGTTCTCAGTTACAGAACTCGAGCAGTTCTGCAAAGAAGAGTGGGCAAATATGTCGTAATTAGAGCAAAAGGTGGTTCAACAAAATACTGACACAAGGGGATGATCCTTTTTCCAACTCAGTCATCCTGTTTGTTTTTTCCCCTAACATATTGGTGTTATATCTTTCACTTGGATGTTACAAGTTTCACTGAGTAAATACAGCTGGATAAAACAAAACTGTGTCCGTCTTCATTTCAGGCTGCAAAGCAATAAAATATGATTATTTTAAAGGGGGGTCATTCTTTTTTATACCCACTGTAAAGCAAATCAAATTGCAGAATTTAAATGAATTTCTTTCAGAAAGGCCTTTTCATAAACTACACATTTTTAATGAACAATGGATGGCTGTAAAAATATACAGTTACACTTCCTGTTACTTGCTCCGTTCATAATGTAAAATCAAGGATAATAACAGCAAGAGGAAATCAGAAACACGAATACTGGCAAGCAGGAGCCAAGCATAAAAGAAAATAACATTACATAAGTGTAAACAAATGAAATTTACTAGCAATTACAGTATAAATTATCAACAAAAGATGAGCCAGACAGTTGACCTCTGAACTGGTCTATATTCTATAATATGAATAAAAATTTACATAACAGAGTTATAATATATTGCAAAGGGCAATTTGGTCATCCAGCTCTACACTACTCATGAAAAGTAATGTTTCTCATCTTAAGCATGTGAAATTATTTTTGAATTACAAAACATGCTTTTGTATGAATATCTTTACAACATTATTTTTTTCCATTTAAATTTACTTCCATTTGTGTTATTTTATGGTTTTGGTGACTTTACTATTATTCTAAAATGTGTAAAACAATCATAACGGAAATTAATAAAATGTGTCCAAACTTTGAACCAGTAATGTTCATCTGCATTTTTGCTAACAATGTAAGATAGAGAGGAGACCTTACCTTGACAAATACTGACTACCTTGCCTGAAATGGAAATGTATGGTTCAAGGATGTGACGAGTTTTTATATGGGAGCAACAGACTCTTCATACTGGGTTAAAGGCACCAGCCTGACAGCCAGCAGTAGGAGAAGACCAGTGATCACCTCCAGTAGAAAGGAGATCCAGGCCATACCCATAGACCAGCCGAATGATGTGTGCACTTGAGCCATTTGCTCATGGCCCATCCGCCTTTCAGTTTCTTCCAGAGCCTTCTGAGAGTACCTGATGTACAGACTCACCCCAGAGAGAGTGAGAAGACCTGAGAAAACACATGCACAAGCACGCATGAATGCACACACACAAATAAAACCAATTAAGCATCATTTAGACTACACCTTGTTGTTCTGTCGGAGGTTTCACTACATTCTTCACTCTGTGGTGTGCTGTAGATAGATGGATTAAAAAAAATAAAAATTACATATTTAGATGTGGGCTTAAAAAAGTAGTTTTAAATCAGCAGATCTAACTTGACCTTAAAATCTAGTCGCTTTTATTATGCTTGGCAATTTCTTTTAATCAATGACATGTACTTGATAGAACATTTGATGCGTGTGGGCTGTGGTGGTTTTAATGTCTTCAATGCCACAGTCATATCAGTAACACTTTACAAAAAAAGGTACATGAATAATCATGTACTAATGCCTAAATTAATACTTAATTCATCATATACAATGATTTTAAAAGGTGTTAACTAATCATGAACTAGTGAAGAGCTATCCTTGTACAACTGGAGTCAAATGGATTCAGGCATGAATAATGGCAGCCTTAATGCTACTACATTCATATATTATTAAATGTCACCCAAGATGTTGATGAGTTTGCTTCAACATTGGAACAGATATAAAGAAATTTAGCATTACATCACTTGCTTACCAATGGCTTTTCGCTTCACAAAACATTAATTCTGACGGCACCCATTCACTGCACAGGATCCATTGGGGAGCAAGATGCAATGCTAAATTTCTCCAAATCTGTTCTGACGAAGCAACAAACTCGTTTACATCTTGGATTGCTTGAGGGTGAGTACATTTTCAGCAAATTTTCATTTTTAGGTGAACTAGTCTTTTAAGTATGACATAACTCTCCAAACACTTTCTGTGAACAAACAGACTGCTTTGCTTTACTGATTCAGGTCTTAAACAGTAAGCTTTTGCTTCAGTTGTAAATGCCTATAACAGTTTTTGCAACTGTGCAAAATTGCCTGGATCCAGTGATCTTATTCCAATTTATTCAAGCTCATATTTTACTGTTAAATCTCCCAACTTGATTTTTGCATTATCTAAAGGATTTATTTTAATAAACCCATATTTTAAGATACCAAAAACTATTTGCCTTTTTCTGTAATCAACTGAACCAGAACTGAATACAAAAACATTCTAGATGTGCAGAGCATGTCTCCCTAAACACTGCTCAGTGCAGAGAGCCATTAACACACTTGACTAGTCTATGGCATCCGCTCTCAGAATTAAGAGAAGCATTAGCATCAGCGATGTAAACAGGAAGGAAGTCAAACTAGCTTCCTGTGGCACCCTGGTGCGTCTGATGATTCCAAGACGTGAGCCATTATTACCAAATCTTCATTAAAACAGAATGTGCTGATGTGGATAAACAGCAGCAGAAATCACATCTAATTAAACTGACAAAATGAGAATGGATTTCCACATCAGCCATAATATGCACATAAAATGAGAGCCAATAAACAGAGAGTGTAACAGTTTCTAATTAGTATGGCTGAGAGTCTAGACAGGAACAAACTGACTTGTTTCTGATCTTACATTTGCCGGTTCATTTAGAACAAACAGTCTGTACTACCCAGGAACTACTGATTATTTTTATACAGCACTGTGTATATATCACAAATCACAGTATGATGAATGGATGCACTGATTTTCTTAAAGGAATAATTCAACCATAAATTAACATTTGCTGAAGATTTACTTCATTGAAACAGATTTGGAGGAATTGAGCATTACATCACTTGCTCACCAGTGGATCCTCTGCAATGAATGGTACAGCATCAAGATGGCAGTTCAAACATTTAACAATCAACATCCTCTGAAATGAAATGCATGTTTCTTATAAATACATCTTATAAATCAATGATGGACTTATTACAAACAAACAGCTTTTCACTTCACAAGACATTAATTGTTGAACTGGAGTCGTGTGGAAGTTTGTGGATTATTGTGATGTTTTTAATCAGCTGTTTGGACTCTCATTCTGACGACACCCATTCACTGCAGAGGATCCACTGGTAAGCAAGTGATTTAGCAAGAGCTAAATTTCCCAAAATCTGTCTGATGAAGAAACCAACTCATCTACATCTTGGATGGCCTGCATGTAAGTTAATTTTCATTTTTGGATGAACTGTTACTTTAAAAGCGTCATCTTAAGAGAGGAAGACTATTAACGTTTTTTCACTTATGTCAAAATATTCCTTCAAAATTGCATTTTTATTTTGCTATACATTCTTATTAACAATCCAACAAATAAAGACAATGTAAGTAACAAGACGGATTCCTAAATTGTACCCTCTCATTTATATTCCAAGCTTCACTGTGTTAAACACTTGCCGTGCGGTCCTTATTACCACGGTGATAAATGCTAGGGTTCATTGGCTGGCTCCTTTAAGGAAACCTTTATTCAAGTCATATGTCTTCAGGCTACAAAGTGAGAGGACACTCTCAGATACAGGCTTTGAAATGCTGTTTGGTGTCAGGGTAAAGCCAGCAATGTCTCAACAATGCGTGTATGTTTGAAGATCAAAGCAAAATTGTCTTGCCGGTAATACTTAAGTTGCTTTGGGATTTCTTGCAGGGGTCTCAGGAAATGAGCTCTGGTTGTACCCAGCATGGATTATTAGTTTATTTTATTTTCTTTTGCTCATGCATGCATTCAGTGAAGAACAAAAGCAATAATATCACATTTCAATTGAGAGACTGATGCATGATCAGAATTACTGTGGGCTCTATCATTCCTAACATAAATCTACCCAGATATTATTCTTTCCCTTTCACCTTAAGATTGCCCATTTCAATCATAGAAATAGCTGGGGGAACGTTCTCTATTATCCTATCAGTTTCATGAGAGGAAAACAATGAACTGCAATAACTTCAGTCCCATAAGACTCTGACATTACAATAACACTAGGTGAGTAATGCCTTCAGCCTTCCGGTTTCTGAATGTCATTCAGAGAACTGCAGAGCCAACGGTTTGAACTTGAACTTTGTGTATCCATGTTGTACCTCATCAGTCTGCAGACACAAGTTTAATTGGCCTAAGATTATTTTAGCAGGCAGCATATAAACCGAGTCACTTTAATTTTATAAAAGTAGATGCTTACTGAGTTAACCAGCATTCAGTGGGTCAGACTTACTGCACAGGAGGAAATATGAAGCGGATCCGATCAGGAGTGTCCGGCTTCTTGCTAGGGAACTGACGAGACCACAGATACCTCCAAACACCAGCATCACCAGACTCAAGGGCAGTAAGATGGCAATCACGCTATGCATGACTGAATGAAGTAAATCACAGCTGTTAAGCCACTCAGAAATGGTGTATAAAGCACCAACCATGCTAACGTACAAAATTATGGCTCAGTGATACATTTATAGCCAGATATTTCATGATAGAACATTGCAGTACAATAAGCAGTTTTTAGAGGGAGTTAAGGTTGTTGTGTTTCTGAAAAGGGTTTACAATGCTTACTTTCCATCTGCCTTTCTGATTCTGAATATCCAGTGTCCTCTGTATGACTTTGGACATCTACAGTCAGAAAAACACAAAGCAAATCAACAGGGTGCAAAAAATATCTGCCAAAATATTAATTTTGTCTGTTAATATAGGCTGTTTAACAGCGTTTTCAAACAACGTTTTAGTGCCCACAACAGTTGGACAAAAAAAAATTCTACATAGCGCTACATTTCTGCGTAGAATTAACAGAATTTGATTTTGCTTGAGGACGTAACCATAGCAACATCTGCTCTATCGCTGTTTATAACATCTTGTATAGGCAAAAAAAAAACACATAACAACAAAATTTATATCAATTAAACTGAAATAAAAAAAAAAAAAAAAAAAAATAAAAAAAAAATTATCACACTCAAAAAAACATTCGCAAAAAGACATTTTGAAGACGAATCTTAAATGCGCCAAGATAGTTACAAAAATTAAGACATGGACATCAATTCATTTTTAAATGCTCAGTTTTTAAACTAATTATTGGGCTATGTTGTATTGTGTGTGCAGTCTCTATCAAATCATTTATTTTTATACAACTATTCCAGGCAAAGTCCTGGAAATCCAATGATTAAATGAACTGCACGCACAAGTTAAAGCCCAAGATATTAAAAAATGAACCTATTAAAAATAATAATCGTACTATGATCAAAGGCAACAGCTCCACACGGTAAAGACATGAGAATGAAAATGAAGGTCGACATACCATCTGTTACTCCCCAAAGTCCAGAGTTAGTGCGCGCCGGGTCAGTGTGGTTCGCGCGCTTGTCCTCGATGATGTACCAGTATTCAGTTCCAATGGCGAGCGCTAAAGAGCTGAAACTGAGGACACCCGTTAAACCCCCGCCGACGACCACGAAACCGTATGTAATTTCCATGTCGGTCAGAATATATGCGATTCCGAGTCAGGACACCCCAAAACCTACGCTGAAAACCATACCATTTGTCTCTGCGACGCGATCAGATTCCTAACTTGTGTTCCAGGAGCTCATGGAATAAAAAACGCGCTGCCCAACAGCTGGAATAAGTGATGTTGATTGTCCATCCAAGATGCCGACAGCATAAGATGACATGCAAGGTGTTATTACTAGAAAAGTTGTGTGGTGTTAAAAGCTGGGTTGCATGAACATTTATTCCTCACCGGTGTGTGCAGTCCGTGTCCAACTAACACGGAGCGCTAGATTGCGCGTAACTGGTACAGAGGAAACATGACGTACAGTTCATAACCAACACCCTTCATGACATTATCAAACCATCCTTTTCATAATCATAAAACAAAAATACCTATGAAATATACAACAAATGCACACAAGTATGTACTTATTAACAAGTCTTTCCACGCTTAATTCCTAAGATTTTTAAAAGAAATAAGTCTTCACTATAAGAGCAATTACTACCGACTTCTCCTGACCTGAAAATTTTCTGACATTTCCAGTTTTTCCGATTCCCAAGAGAGAAAACTCGTTACAGATACAGGATTTTTTTTTATTTCAGTTTTTATACTGAACAGACAAACAAACAAAAAGACTTAAAGAACAAGAAATAAGGCTGAAAAATGTCCCTAAAACAAACATACAGCGTTCCATGACATACATTAAAAATAAATACTATATAAGAAGGAAGAATGTGTATCAATTTCAACAGGTGGCGTGACAAATTTCATCACAGGTAACATTAAAAAAAGAACATACAGCGTTCCATGACATACAAAGGAAAGAAAAGAAGAAAACTAAAAATCCGACCAAAATCAGACCATAGCAAAATGAAATTTTCACTCCTCCCCCATCGCAGTCTGGACGATCTGGGCTCTCTTGATCTTCACCGCCTCTTGAAATTTATCAATCGCCTGGCCACACGATTTTTTCTGAAAGATTTCAAAACATGTTACTTCATTCATACTCTTCGCGTGGAAAAGACTAAATCAAGAAATATATACCAATGTTCAGGCATGGAAACTTGGAAGATGCAGTTCTGTTGCATAAACATTGACTTGAGACTCCAAATAAGATGAAGTTTGTCACAAAGAAAATATAAATCTAATACAACTATCTAGATTACTCATTCATCTACTATTAGGGAAAATTAAAAGAAATGTTGAGAAGCATTTAAAACAACATCTCTAAAAGTTGTTTACATAATGATCAAGGAAATCCCTAGAAATAAAACATTTCTAAGTGTAATAAATTAAATGTCCCGTAAGAGGGGTAAGTTTATAAAACTAAAGCACAGAATATACAAAATGCAAACAAAAGTTTTTTTTTTTTACTTTATATTTAGTATTCGAGCTGTACAATTAATCGAAATAGTTTCGATTTCGGCATCCAATGATTATGAAAATACAATAATCGAGATAAAACTATTAATGTGTCCCTTTCCAGCGGTGCGCTTTCATTTCTCCATAAAAGCACAAACTTCATGTGCAGATCAGTAAAATCATGTAAAGTGACTTTCACAAAATGCTTGATTCATTTAAGTTTATTAGATTTATTTGTGTTTTTAAAAGCGAGAAAGAGAACTTGCGCTGTTCCTCAGGAGGCTTTCTTTGCACTCGCTCATAGACGGAACAGAACACGGACATGTAAAGTCACCTTTTAGCTTACCGTGCATGCCTACACCGTCAAATACATACAAAAATGTGTCAAAATGCAGTGCTTGGTGATTATTCACGTAAACCCTCATCAGTTATGTCTTAAGTGAATGCAAACAGTTGAAAATTCAAATGTGTGTAACAGTAAACTGGATCCGTGCAGCTCTTAAAGCGACAACAGGCTAAAAGTCCTGCTACCGAAAGCAAAAGACAAAGAGATAACCACTCACTGCTTTTGACTGAAGGAGCTTTGTAGCTTTAATAAGAAACAAAGCAAGCTCAATTCTTACAGAGAAGACTGTGCTGTTTTATTTTACATTCCATTATTCAATTTCTGTAGTAGGCTGTTAAGCTGAATACTTCTACATTATTTTTCAATAATGAGGACTGTTTTTACTAGTATTTTGCTGTGGTATTGAGAATTGTGAAATTTTGCTGGTATCTAATATGTAGACGATGTCATAGCAACCTTATTTACAGAAAATACATTTTGTTATATATATATATATATATATATATATATATATATATATATATATATATATATATATATATATATATATATATATATATAAATCTTTAAATAAATCACTCATTTAAAGTTTTGGTCATGAAGCCCTCTCATGTTCGTGTTAAATAATTGTAATTACAATAGTAACCTGAACTGTTAGCCCGAGTCCATTTCAATGAACTGTTTCGGCATAAGTGTGTGTGTGTGTGTATATATATATATATATATATATATATATATATATATATATATATATATATATATATTTTTTTTTTTTTTTTTGTTTTTTTTTATCTCGTCCAATAATGTCGCCTGATGGACTTTTGATTCCTTCTACACTGTCACTTTTGGCTTTGATGAGTTGGATTTTAAGACGATTAATATTCAGTAATATTACTGATTTAACTGCATTGATACTACCAGGTGAGAACAAAATTTTAACTGAATTAAGCGGAATAATTACACTAACTAATCAACACCTAAACTAATAAATAAAGCTAAATCCAAATATCGAATTTGTTTTAGAAATTATGAATTCTACAAGACAAACTTTTATTTTCCTGTATATGAATGTGTAGCTGCACTATTGTATAAAGTTCTATGTAAATAAATGTGGGTTGACATGTTGTCAGTAAGCTCATACTTACAATGATAAACTTCTGTCTCTCTTTCTGAAGTTTCAGAAACTCCTCCACAGTCAGACTGTCCACAGTCTTCTTCAGCAAGATAAAATCACAGGTAGGAGAATGTGTTTTATGCTCTTTCCTGATAATACAAGAACACCACAGCACATCAGAACAAAACCAGAGGAATGATGACATTTAATAAATCAAATAACCCTGACTCGAAATCCGCGTCTCATTGCATTACAGAGACAAAGCCTCTCTCAGCTCTATAAAGCAAGAGAGAAAAGTTGCCCAGACATGGACTCACTCAGGGTCATCCTCAGGTTCCCATCCTTCCAGCTCTTTCAAACAGAAGAAACACTGCGCTATATCTGGACTATTGTCCGACGGGGTGTGAATAAACCCAGCTTTGGCCATCTACAGAACCAAAAAAAAGTATAAAGAGGGGAAAAAAACCTGAATTTCAGCACATACAAGACATTTTTTCTGTGTTGACGGATCGAAGGGGTTACTCACGTTTTCTGGAGTGCAAATGCAGCCCTCTTCAAACGGCCAACCAACGAATGTTTGAAGTCTGTTCTCATAAAAGTACATTTTAGTCTGGTCGTCACTACTAAGATCCATTCTCTTGAATATGGAGAGGGATATTTAAATAATACGAAAGAAGACCAAGACACTCGCGAGGCTTGCTTGCTGTTGTCTTTTCTTCCGGTTAAAGTTTAAAATTTAGAGCGCGAGTTATGATTGGCTAGAGGATGTAACTACCACGCATGCGCATATCGAGAGAATATCATACGTAACTGTACTTTTATGAAACACCTAAAATACACTCAACTTCTTATTTCTACACACAAATTTGTATGTAAGATAAGACCTATCTTTCTGCACAGAGATTGTACTGTAGTGTATTAGAGCTCTTTGGTGAATTGGCCAAAATGTTTTTATGTCTAGCCCTAAGTTTGTAAGGCAGATGAGACCTTTTCATGTTTTTTAATAACTTTTCACAATACTGATTTTTTTTTTTTTTTTGCAGGATTAGGTTGTATCTTTACCAAAACTGTTTATCAGTTGTAAATAGACACATGATTTGCACTGTTGCAAACTTTGTAAGTGGGAATCCTAAACAAGCTATATATAGGTATTTCAATGGAAACTGGTTAACATATACAATTTCACTGTAAGGCTTCTGTTTTGAAACTGGTTAA
The DNA here is from genome assembly GCF_018340385.1 of Cyprinus carpio. NCBI lineage: Eukaryota > Metazoa > Chordata > Actinopteri > Cypriniformes > Cyprinidae > Cyprinus > Cyprinus carpio. The sequence continues at coordinate 18,244,854 of NC_056583.1, forward strand.
CAATAGCGTACAAGTAGGCTATGTAATTATTATTGGGTTTTAAATTTTTATCTTATTGACCGCAGCTACCAGCAGTTTATTTTTGAAGCAAGACATGCAATTCTTCACAAACAATGCTGGGTCATCTCAGTCGGTGGTAATGCGAACTGTGTAAAGCACACAACAACAGCAAATGTCGCTTTCCTAGGACTCAATTCTGATTCCTCGGCAGCCAATTAAATTCAGAGCAGAACAACCCATTTGTTATATATAAACCCAGGTTACAGTAAATGAGGTTAAATCCTCCAGAATTAAGAGACAGGATTTTATTGAAATAATTCTAAAACCTTTCCAGATGGTCTTAAGAAAGAGAAAGCAAATAAATCACAGTATGGAGTAAAATAAATTGAATCCTGGTACCTTTCATTTCTGCGAGACTGAGTAATAGCCTGTTCTATTCTTGGTTTCTGGCTTCTCTGTCAGTTGCTAGTAAACTTAAAGAAACAACAAGGAGAGTTCATTTTCCAGGCCTAAATATATTTAAATGCCATGTATGTCCATATATTACAAACACAGCAGTCTGTAACCCCAGAGAACAAAACAAGCTTCACTGGAACTGACAAACATTGACATGATAATAAATAATAGCATGACAATAATGGGTCATTAAAGTAAAAAAAAAAAAAAAAAAAAAGTAATGAATTATAATGTGTCAATTTGAAAATGAACAGAGATGTTAGAAATGATTTGCCACAGTAATAGCATGCTTTGCAAGTTTTATGTAAGATCATAGTGTGAAAAAGTGAGCTGATATGATAAAGGTTATTCTCATATTTTAATTCTTTTTATACAGGCTCAGTCATTTTGTATAGGACTATAAACCAGAAATGGTAAATAATACATACGTAATGCTGAATACTGACTCTACATCAAATGCTGACTGATGGGAAAACAGATGTTGAAATATTAAACCTTAATTGGACCAATTCATTTTTTCTCTTAATTGTAAATCCAAGAGTTTAACACAGGTGAGTGACAGTTCCTTAAATATCCACATGGTGTCAGTATTCCCAGAGGGAAGAGTTGTCTGCATTCTCTCCATCTCCTTTCAGATTTCCTCCTTGGTCTCCACGCAGATATTTGCTGTTTTTGCCCCTTATAGCTATCCGTCCATGCTCTAAGAACTCAAAGCAGAAATCTTCAGGTGTGTCTCCATCAGTGCACACCAAGCCACTGTTGGACACATACCAAAATTTCCCACCAGCACCTGTAGGAAGACAATGCTGGTCAGTTTCTTAACATTGCCAAAGTGCTAAAAATTATATTTAAATGTTTGTTGCATATTTAAAATGTTGAATTTAGAATTTCACTATTTTGTAATCTGACAATATATATATATATATATATATATCATAATTTTGTATTCTACTTTTATGGTTAAATTTTGTATTCTACTTTTATGGTTATAAGAAAATACATATATATATATATATATATATATCATAATTTTGTATTCTACTTTTATGGTTATAAGAAAATACGTATATATAACAATATGTAGGTAAATCAGTTCCCTTGAAAATCAGTTCCACCTGGTTAATTAATAAAAAATATTTGGACATTTAATAATGACTTAATCAAGTCAGGTTCAATTTAACTACAAGCTCACAATCGTTGTATAACTGTAACATTGCCTGAAAAATCATATTTTAATATCTATATTCCTATTTTTTCATCTTCTAAAATTTGGTATATTTCATAATGTTGTATTCTTTTCTCATTATAAAATTACATTTAATCAAGTCAAATTCTAGAAGTTTGTGAAGGCTGTATAACTGTTACACTAACTAAAAAAGCTCTCTTTTTATCATCAACATTTGGTATGGGGGAAGTCGTGGCCTAATGGTTAGAGAGTTTGACTCCTAACCCTAGGGTTGTGGGTTTGAGTCTAGGGCGGGCAATACCACGACTGAGGTGCACTTGAGCAAGGCACCGAACCCCCAACTGCTCCCCGGGCGCCGCAGCATAAATGGCTGCCCACTGCTCCGGGTGTGTGTTCACGGTGTGTGTGTGTGTTCACTGCTGTGTGTGTGTGTGCACTTTGGATGGGTTAAATACAGAGCACGAATTCTGAGTATTGGTCACCATACTTGGCTGTATGTCATGTCACTTTCACTTTTTTTTTATAATAATGTTGTAAAATATGTAAGGGTAATAATTTTTTTAAAATATATTTATTTTATTTTTGACCTTTCTGCTTACAGCTTAACAGAACTCATTGCCAGAAGCTATTTTTTTTAAATACATTTCCAGGAATTAAAGTCTGTTAATTGCTTTCCGGGAATCTGTTTATGAGTTATTACAGTACATACAGATTAAAATGATTGACACTGTGGCTGGATTAAAACTCACCTTTAATGTGGTATGCACCGTCATTGAACTGCAGTGTAAATATATCATAGACTGAACGATTGGCGTCCAGTGTATTAGAGTTCTTGTGGTGGCAAACATAACCATTCTCTCCCCTCAGAATCAGAATGGGCCTATTGATCAGCTTCAGAATCAGCTGCTCGTCTTCACCTGGAGGAAAAAACAGGGTGACATATTGTCTTATTATACCTTTTTCAAATAAAATTTGATTTGATTTAGATGTTTTGATTTGGTTTGTGGGTAGTATCAAGGATGAACTCACCCACAGAGTCACTGACTGCAGCAAGCTGGCCATTTTTCTTAGTGCATACGTATTTTCCATTGCTGGCTCGCAGTGCCACTCGTCGACCGAGCCACACTATGTCAAACATGGTGTTGGCACCGCTGCAAGCAGTGGGAGATTGTACATATAAGTGTTAATAAAACATATACACCCACCAGGAGTAAATGAAATGGATTTACAATTTCTATTATTTTACCATTGTGTTATGGATGTTATGGTTGCATTTACTGATTGTTACATAATAGGACTGTAGCTTGCCCTCATGTCACATTTGATATAGGTGAAAAATAATGTTTTTTCATAACAGAAAGTTTGAAAGTTCATTCTTACACTTCTGTGGCTGTTGACTGGATGCCTCCATGAGCGACAAGCGTCCAGTAATTCCCTTCGTTAGTTCTGAATTTGCACTTTCTTGCGTCTTTATCAATTTCCATTTGAAATGTCTCCATGTCTGTCTCATCGTCCTGATTGGCTGAAACACTCACTCCTGTTGAAACACACAGAGAAACAAAAAGGACATAAGACAATTGTTATTTGATGTTTTTAATTTAAAACATGCATATATGGGAGAGCAGTGAATTTTTGCCTATGTATTCAAATAATGTTCAGAATAAAGCTTTGAAATTGTGCCTCAAACACATATTATTAGCAATCTTATTTGACACTTTTTAAGTCAGTACATTTCTCAATTAAATATAAAAATAACTTAAGTCAGATTTGATTAAACTATAAGTTCTTGAAAGCTGTATAACAACACCTGAAAAAGCCCTATGATGTAAAATTATATGTATTACATGAACACACAACTGTTCAAAGGTTTGGTGTCTGTATTTTTTTTCTAATGATTCTGAAAAAATCTCTTATGCTCACTGATGCTACTTTTGTTTGATCAAAAATACGGTAAAAACAGTTATATTGTGAAATGTCATTTTAATTTAAAATGACTGTTAATCAGTTTCAACATATTGTAAAATGTACTTTATTGCTGTGATGGCAGAGATGAATTTTCAGCAGCCATTACACCAGTCTACAGTGTCACATAATCCTTCAGAAATCATTCTAATATGCTAAAAAAGAGAACTCATTGATGAATAGACAGTTCAAAACAACAGCAAACCCAGCCTTGTATGTTGTATCCGCTAAACAATCCGTTAAAATGTATCCGCTTAAACAAGATAGCATGTGTTTGTCCTGATCTTTCCCCTAGTTTGGAATCCTGAAGGGAGATTAACTTCACTGCCACGCACGACAGGCATCAACCTGACTCTGAGCCCTGTTCTGGTGCAACGTCTACAGCGGACTATGTTTATTTAAGACTCACATCTATAGTTAATAGATATATAAGCATCCTTTAAGCATCCTTTATTTCAATGTAAGATCAGTGATGTTTTGAAATGAGGAGGTTTACTCATTCAGTCACAATGACAGATTCATTCCAAATCACTGTATTATTTGTAACATTTACACAATAAGACCACTGGCTGTGGTCTGAAACATGTTTTTTTATTATTATTATTTATATCCAAGCCATTAATCTTGATTAAACTATTGGGTTGTGAAAAATGTAGACTTTGTGTGTTTCTATTAAAAAAAAGGTATATTTTAGTCTATGTACCAAAATTATATTCATGCATTCTTATTGGCAAACAACATTTCTGACTATGCATCTGCATTACCATTCAGTCCAGTAGGGCAAAACCACTTGTGAATGTATATTTCCCATTGCACTGATAAAACCTTATCATAGAAACCACGACCTTGGCAGGGTCAGAGGCCTTACTGCACCCCACTGGGTTTCTATGCCAATTAGTCCTAGGACTTTGTCATGGCATTCATTAGTCCAGAATTTAAAGCATAGCTGTGTTCAAGAAACATCTTAAAAACAGGACACAGAAGCACCCAGTTATACATCAAAATGCTTGTTTATTTGTAAGTGGCAAAAGTATGGTCAGTCAATTAAAAATGTTATTTAGGCTGTTATTAAGAGACTGTAGAGACTATAGTTTTAAATGTTATTGGCTATTTATTAAAAGTATTATTTAAAATTAAACACATGTATGTACATTACCATTCAAATGTTTGGAATAATTAGGATTTTATAATGTTTTTTAAAAAAAGTCTCTAATGATCACTAAAAAAATACAAATAAATAAAGTACAAACAGTACTATTCTAATTAAAAAATAACTGTTTTCAATTTGACTGTACTTCAAAATGTAATTTATTCGTGTGATGGCAAAGCTGATTTTTCAGCATCATTACTCCATGATCTTTCAGAAATCATTTAAACATGCTGATTTGGTGCTCAAGATACATCTTATACTTATTATTAATGTTAATAATTTGGTGGAAACTGTGATACATTACCATTCAAAAGTAAGTAAAAAAAAAAAAAAAAAAAAAGAAAGATTAATACTTTTGTCCATCGAGGATGAATTAAATTGATCAAAAATGACAGTAAACATTTATAATGTTATAAAAGATTTCTATTTTAAATATATGCTGTTATTTTGAACTTTGTATTTATCAAAGAATCCTGAAAAATGTGTCATGGTTTCCACAAAATTATTAAGCAGCAAAAACAGTTTTCAACAATATAATATATTGGTTTAATGTGGTACAATTTATTTATCAAATTTTTGAATGTATTTTTGATCAAATAAATGCAGCCTTGGTGATCATAAGATACTTCTTTCAAAAACATTGAAAACCCATAATTATTTAAAGATTTTGGTAGTGTAAGCAATTTAAAATTATAAAACATTTTTAAAAATTAAGTATCATAATTATTGACAAATAAATAAATAAATAAATAAAAGTATTGTATATTTGAGCTTCTTCAAAGATGGTAACAAACTTTATGAGGTCTTTAAAAGCTTTTGAAAATAAGAAGAAACAAAAAAGTGTGTCCAAACTTATGTAGGGCAAATAAATGATTCAACTTCATGTTCAAGCAAAACCAACAGCATCGTTCAAGATGCATCAAACAGATTGTCGTGGCTAAAGCTCAAAGTGGATGTATCCAAAAATATCCCTTGATCATTTTCTTAAGCCTTTAACAGGCCAGATCCTGCACCTTACCCACTTCTCCCTCCACACTGTCATCCTTTCTGCCCCTCCCCTTCTAATTCTGTAACCTCTCCTAATTCTTAGCATGCAAAGAGGCACAAAGCTGCACTGTAGGGCCCAGTAAGCAGCTTTTTGGAGTAGCGTATGTGCAATCCTCCAGCTCCGAGGAAAACCAGTCGGGAGGCTGAAGTAATACTTTTGTTTCGACGGGACTCTGCAGGGAGAATCTGCCTCCATCAATCACTCCACCGCCTATCAGCAGAATCTGCCTCCATCAATCACTCCACCGTAGAATGCTTTTTTTGCTATGATTTAGGCTATCTGCTTGTGTTTCTCTCTCCACCAGTCATTTTCTCTCACACTGCATGCACTATTTTTTATAAATAATCTTGGCCTATCAGTAGACACTACCTGCTCTTACTTTGGAATTTAGTTCTATAATCCGATTCCTAATGACTTTAAGTGATAGAAATATTTGATATGCAGGATCAAGGAAACACAGTGTTAGAGCATTGTTTTTGTTGGAACCAGAGAACAACTATCAGCCATAGCCGACAAAAACAAAAGTCTAGCTTCTAATCAAGACAAAATCAGGGATAACGAAAAAGAAACCGCTTCACATGTTTCTTTTTCTCAGATCAGACATCACTCTGCTGCAGCGGTTTTCATTTCTGCGGCCCGTTACACTTTATTTTCCAATTTCACGTCTGACTCTGCTTTAGTTTTGCACCAAAGATAGAAGAAGAGAGGCCAGCTGGGGCAGGACACTCTATCTCCTTTGTTGATCATTCCTCATCCACGGCATTGTGATTACTGAGCTCAATCCTGAACTCCTGCGAATGACCTCACTCCCATCACAAAATGCTCCCTCTCAATTTACCAACCCATTTCTGTGGAATGGTAACTGTACCCAGAGACAGAGACAGCGAGAGGGCCTTCTCAAAACTGGGGCAAGTAGATCGCTGCATGCGTACCAGGTCAAAAACCTATCGGACAAACACAAAAAATATATGGGAGAACACTACAAAAGGTGACTACAGAATGCATAGGTTTTGGTTTAACATGCATGTGTACAGTGGGGTTCAAAAGTCTGGGGCTACATTGAAAATAAAATAAAATAATTAACATCTGGTGTGCATGCACCTCAAGTGCTGCTGTCACCAAAGCAGAAAGGGGATAAACTAAACATATAAACTAAAAACTAAAGAGATTCTGAAATTAATTTTAATTTTTCAACTTTCACTCTTGTTGATATTTGAATTTGTTGTGAAAAATTGTATTCAATTATAAAAATGGAAAATATATGCATTCCCACTAGTAGTCCCAGACGATTGGATCCCATTCTCTGTGAAAATGCCTACTTAGAAATATTTGGCCCAAAATTAAAGCTGTGATCTCTAAATGTACCAAGACAGACACTCTGAGATTAATTTTTAATTGTAAAGTGATGCCAAAATCTACTGTCTCTCATTTTCTTTCTTTCTTTCTTTCTTGCTTTCTCAATATCTCTTCCTTTGTGCTCATCTCCTTTTCACCTTCCGGGCCGGATTAGAATGCTCCAGGGAACACTGTGGAGGTGATGAAGAACATGGTAACAGATCCACCAGTCTGAGTGGATGCCATCTTTCCGACTCAAGTTTGTGTGCCACACAACATGCTCCATAGCTACTAATAAGCCTCAGCCAATAATAGCAATATTTCTGAAAAACTACCATGCAATGTCACTACTCATTATTGATTAAAAGATCATCTGTGAGTTTGTGTTGCATCTCAGGGCAAGAGGCCTGGGGCTTAATGAACATCAGACCTGCAGAGCTGATTGGCAGTCCTGTCTGAAGTCATCTCTGGTTCCCTTCATCATGTAGAGACTCTCTAAAAGAAATGAACTGCTTCATCCATTAGCAAAATTACTTTACCTAATTGCTTTTGCACAGAATGAATTTGCAATAGATGGGGAGAGATGCTTCTCGTTCATTAAGAACAAATGTTCCATCTGGCCTGTGTCATTTTCCCTGTCTTTTTCACCCATAATGAAATGGTTAGATTTTTTTTTTTTTGTAATATGTTGATACTTGAGGTTTCCTAATGTTGAATTGACACCGAACCATTTGAAGCAAGAGAAACACACCATGTAGAACTCAATAAGAGTCATAATGTGTGACTCAAACATCTAACCTTTTAATTTTGATAACAATTAAACCAGACCTTTTGACTATGGCTTCAGCTGCTTACATTTAAGACCTCACAATTTATTGGAGGATTTGTATAATAGCTGCCTTGAAACCTATTTAGCTGGTAAAATATATTTATATTTTTGTGCTCTCATTTGGTTCCTGGTGCACATGCTTTTCCACCACAAGCTAACTTTTCGAATGGCGTTAAATAACTCTATCCCAAGGGTAAACTAAACTGACAATACAACATCATGTCCTCTTTAGGGAACTGCCGCTAAAATCTTTGATTTATGATCTTTTAACAGTGACAATGACAAAAAAGTCATACCGTCCATCTGTCCACACCCATAATGTGTTATGTCTCTATTCATTGTGATTTTGTGCCTGATCTTTCTTCCTCCTGCCTGTCTTGTTCTCTTTTCTGCTGTATACTTTCATACTTTCCATTGTCTCTTTCCCCCTTTTGGGTTTTTTTGCCTGATGGCCAAAAACCAACTTCTCCCAGAGGACTCTCTGATTTGCGTCCCCATTGTAGCCCAGTGCATTGCATGGTCCCCAGATAAAGAAATGCGGCGGAAGGCTTGTGTTTCTGAAAGCAGACTCCACCATCATTGAAATGCCCCTGTCCATTCAATTATTTATCACACCTTGGCACTAGTGTGTGCATGCATGTGAGTATATCAGAGCATATTCTTCTTATCTTTTATATAAAAATACTGACTAAAAGTGTATCACTCTGTAAAAAATTATGCACAAATATTTGTACATCTGTGAAAATGAGTGTAAATCCAAGAGAGAGAGAGACGGATGAGTGTACTGGAGAGGACAGGATCTGTTACTCACCCAGCTTCCTATGGTAAATAGTCAAAGCCATTCAGTTTCTCCAGTAATTTATCTATTGCAGGTGGCTCAAAATGCTTACCAAGAGCTCTGCACTGGGATAATGGATAATGTTCCAGCATGCAAGATTTACATTATAGAACTTAGTTGCTCAGTCAAGACAGGAAACTACAATTATGCAGAGTGTTTGTTAGCAGAACACATGGCCAGCGAATAAAATTTGGCCATGTCTGGCAGATTAATATTAGCCTACTCAGCTGAAAAGACAGCTGCCATATATTATTTCTGTGAGGTCACGCTCTCTAGGCTAGTTTCCATAGATTTGACTATGTGCACATAGTTTGCAATGCAAAACTAATTCACCGGTGTGCTTGCATATATAAACACTAATGGTGACCGAAATGGATAGCACAACAATGTAAATCATGCTCAGACTATTAAAATCATATTGTTTAGCATATTATTTAGTCTGAAATTTAAATTTTTCACTGTATCTTTCCATTACAATTGACATTTACATGCTTGAACTCCATACTCTAGATTTCTATATCTGGTTATCCAACAGGTATTAGAGGTAGCCTACTTAATAGATGTAATGAGGACTCACATCTGTTACATAAGACACCACAGGAGTGCTAAGGGATAGGGACAAACCTTATTTTGAGAGTTTCCTTGAATCATTTTTGAAGGAATAGTTGATCCAAAAAAATGAAGCATGAAGCATGTGGTCCTCCTGTAGGTGAACGTCAGAAGAAATTCAATTAGCACACTTACCTTGTCTGATGGAAACAAATCTGTTGTTGGAGGCCTGAAACACCACTTGCGGATGGCTTTCCTCAAGATCAAACAGCTCATCTTTGCCAGGTTTGGAGCAGCGTCCAGAGCGCAGAGTTCCAGTGGGCCCCATGGGGGTCAAGTACTTCCCCTCACAGTCCTTGAAGGCCAACTTGCCTGATTTCAGTTCCAAAGTGTAGCCTGTCCCACGACCATTTTCAGAGGACAGTTTCCCATCATTGCTCAGAAAGCGGCTGTCACTGGTCTTAAGACAATATTTGCCGTCCATGTACACAAGAGTTAGAAGAGCATCCACACCCCAGGGGATGTTGCTGTTCATAGCAATCTCCCCCTCTGGAGATGCTAGGTGGGCATAGCGTTTGCGGGCCACACTAAGCAGATTTGCCTGTGGGTGCAGAGCCAGGTGCATGGCCCATAGTTCTGCCTCACCAATGGTCTGAGCAAAGCAGGACAAGTAATCCTCTGAACCTCCAAAGAAGCGCAGATATGGCTCGGACTGCAGGGCCCAGCGCCCGTCTGACTGTGCCACAATCAGAAAGCGGCAGTCGTTCTCTTTGGCTTCAGCTTCACAGCTTACCTTGCCATCTTTGTCGGAAGCCAGGTAGCGGCCCAGGTGACTGCGCAGGTAAACCACCTGACCGTCCTGCTCATCCTGCTCCAGAGTCCAGATCTGCTTCTTCTTTAGACTTGGAGCTGAAGCGTTCACCTTGAAGCCAAAGGCCTCTGCTGTTAGATAGCGATTCTCGTAATTAATAAGTCCGAATTGTAGCTTGAGGGCTTTACTGCCATTGGAGGGCATCCTGGCTTACAACCCGGATGGAAGCCAGAGAGTGTTGAAAGTCCAGAGAAGAAGCTGAACAGCAATGTTAGCTCCACTTCTTGTCCTGATTAATTTGCTCCTTATTGGGGAAGAGTAAAGTGAAGTCCACTTCACTATAGGCTCTTTAGTGTAACTTACTCTTTTCAGATTATCAGGCCTTAACTTTCTTTAGTAGGCTGCTCCTAAGTTCCTCTTTTGGTTTTGTTCTTGGTCCTTGGCCTCTCCGCTTGGTAAAACGGCGTCTTGCTCCCCGGAGAGCTTGCAGAGGCTCTGGAGCTATTTCCCCCTGTGTTTCCTAATCAGATCAGATTATAATCAGGAGGACTCAGCACTTCAATCCAGAGAGCCCCTGACGTCACCCTGATCCCAATGGTTCCTTTTCCTCTGTGCCTCTTTCACTTGCTTCCTCTGTCTCATTCCCTTTCCTTCTCAATTTACCTGTGATTTTCTGTCCTCTCCAGTGGCTGCCTTTGGGATTGTGGGACTACTGATCTCTTAAAGAGATGCTCAAGACCGAGTCACACTGTTTTACTTCTTCTCGATGCTTTAATCGTCTCAGTCCTTCAGTTTGACATCTGATTAGTTTGTCTCCTCCTTGTCCACTTCTAAGTCATTTTATTTGAGTCACATCCTCAGAACTTGTATGTCCCTTAAATAGAAAAATGGTTCTTCTCCGAGACCTCGAAAAATAGCAGCATGTCTGTGTGCAAGGTGCCCACTAAGATGCCATGCCAGCTTGTGCCATGTCAACAAACGCCACCTGAAGTACAGTGCAGCTTTTCAGGTCTACTTCAACACCTTTTCTACATCCCTTTCACCTGTTGTCCTTTCCGCTTATCTTTCTTTTTCTACGTCCTTTCTCCTGTCTCACTATATTGGACGTATTCTTACACTAGAGACCCTTTATAGAGGCTCAGTAATCCACCTGTTCTATAGTGCTCCTGCTTTTGTCCTCCTCCTCAGTCTCTAACTCTTTGCTGATGGCGTTTTGACACAAAGCTGGGTAACCAGAGCCCTCCCCCAGCACCAGTGGTAGTGGCTTTAGAGGGGGATCGGTTTTCCAGTGTACACTCAAGATACAGTTACATGACTTCTCTGATTCCGAGCTTGGTGGCTCATCTTTATTACGGCAATGTGTGCATGGGTGTGTGAGTGTACTTGGAGGTAATGAACAGATGCTTATTCAAAGATGCCTGACATGTAGCCTCTCTAGCTCATTTCCAGTCACATAAGTTGTTTGCTTATTATTTTACTAGCCGTGTTGCCTCATGTTTGCGTAATGCTACACATATTGCCAATCCATTTCAAATCCCAAGCATGTTTGTTCGAAAAACAGTCTCTGCCACAGGCCCCTAATCTGCCTTTCAATGATTCAACTCCTTTATTAGACCAATCTAATCCACAGCAGCCCCAAACCCCTCCTCCTCTCCTTTGACACGTCTTGGACACAGAACCTTCCATCTGTCGGGGACTGACCGCGTGTGGGACGGGTAAGACTGAACCACACACACACACACACACACACACACACACACACACACACACACACACACACACACACACACACACACACACACACACACACACACACACACACACCAGCTCTTCTAAGCACAGGAACAAGAAGACGTTCATTTACCGCTATTGGCTTTGACAAATATATCCTTTGTTTGCATTTGTTCAAGATCCTCTAAACAGAGATGTTAACCATACATGCACTATGACCCTTACATTTATATTTACACTTTTACGTTGTTTCCAAATACTTTGATATAATAAAACAAAGTACAAAAAATTGCATTCATTATGTTACAGTGAGCAGCTAAGGATTTAACTGCAGAATCCAGACAAGCAGAACATTGATGTGCTGTCAGTGGAGTACTTGTAAATCACTAATGCCTTTGAGAGTCAAAAATAATATCCCATTAGGTTCAGAATAAAAGCTGAATTATCACACACAAAACAAGTGTTTCTATATTATTAAAAATAAGTAATGGTGGGAAGCTTCTTTGACCTTGTTGCCATAATCAAATCTCCCTTCACTTAGGCTTTCTTCAATGGGCTGAGAGCTTGTCAATAGCAAGCAATCCCCTTAACAGCCTAACTGACGGTTTGGAGCTTTGCACACAAGAGAAAAACGATCACAACCTGTGAGCCAGGACAATTCTGCTGCCTGCAAATAAAGTGATGCTGAAGTTCACATCACTGACCATATCTTTTTCCACATGTCTGAATGAAAACATGAATGAAGGCTGAAGAAATAGGAGGTCTCCAGGTATATGAACATGTAATGTTGACAATATGCCTAATATGGCAGAAAATATGGCTAATTTGGAAAGCACATGTTTCACAGTACCAACCCACAGAAACTATCTGAATGAAAAGAACGTACTAGAGTGTGCCACCAGAGGGAGGCAAAGTAGCAGAAATTTACCAGAAACATGAGGAAAGTTTAGCATTATAAGGTTTTCTACAGTAATCAGATTTTTTTCTCTCTCACACAATTCAACCCAGAAATGTCTGGTTTCTCTCCTGCAATGTCCCTGGGGTCCATTAGGAAGCCTATAATTTTTCAAGATTAACCACAATATCTTCAACGGGGTGAAAAATGCAGTCCAGTTTGGATGTTGGGAAGTCATACTGCAATAGAGAACCATCCAAACAATATGAACAGGAAGTAAATAACATTAAAGATAAATTATACATCACATAAACTGTCTGGTTACTTATGCCCTTTAGTATCATTTTTGCATTTAATTACTACAAGATTTGTCTGACAGTATTATTTTGGCCCCCGGTCCCCATTCACCTACCATAACAACACTATTACCACCTCTTTTATTTTTGTTGGTATTCAGCTCACAAGTGTATTCCCGTGGTCCATTACCTAAGTCAGGCATGACTCTATACAACACAGTATTGTGTGTGTCCACGCATGAGTGTGTTTACGTGTGTGTAGTGTGTCTGGTGCTGTGGTACCTCTTGATAAGCAAGCAGATGTTTTTGGGAGGCCAGCACTGCCAGGTTGAGTCTGAAATGGTTCTTTAGAGACCATTACCCAGCTCCTCTGATGGCAGTCAAATAGCTATCATTACTACGCAGCTTGGGGAGGGAGCACGATTGTCGGGGGTGGGGGGGGGGGGGAGAGGGGAAAAGAGGGGAGGGGGTGGAAGGAGAAAAAGCTAGAGTTTAAAAATGAACATTTCAGAGTTAACAGTCCTCCAGCTTTTTCTACCCTATTAACTGCAATGCTGCTATTCCCCTGCTCTGTCGGGAGCAACCCTGCCATCCCCAATACCACCAATATACATAACACCCTTCTTTCTTGCTCTCCTTCTTTTTCTGTCTCTCACTCTACCCGGCCTCTTCATCATCCCTTTCATTTTTATCCAGTACTCCCCTCAACCTGTGATCTTCTCTTCCCCTTCTTCTCTCCCTTTCCACACCCCATGCTTATTTTTTTCCACCCTCATCTGCTCAACTCTGAATTCTGCGTTCTTTGGTTCTGTAGCTTTGTTTTATCCTGTCATCAGAACAGCAATACCGTGTTTCAGTTAAATTGTGGCTGGGTTAGTTTGTGGTTTTTTTTTTATTTTTATCTACACTAGTACTCAACTGAAATAAGGTATTTTAGAATTACTTGTACTTGTTTTTCTTTCATTTAATTAATTGCTTCTGCTTGTGTTATTGTTATTTATGTTTTGATCAAAAAACTTCTATGAAATGAATACATTTTAATGTAATTTTTACTAATGTATAGTCATATCAGTTTTTATTGTATCTGCTTGTAATTGCTTTCTCCCTTGAATTAAGCTCTTATGCTTTATTAATCTCTTTTATAATTCACTTTGGATAAAATGTATGCTAAATGAATAAATGTAAATTTAATGTATTCTATTTCTTCTTTTAGCATAAGTCATCTGAACAAAGATGGAGAAATCCAGAGTCCAGATCAGCACAGGGTTGATGGCTGAAGATGCCACCAGAGCTTTAGCTTACAGCTGTGGTAGCCATGCGGCTGTGTGTGACCTCCTCATCCACCACAGGAGCAGCTAAATTGTACGTCTGCTCCATAATTCATAAGGGGTAAACGGGAAAGAGCGCCTAACATCAAACGCAGTCCTCGAGCTGACCTCTAGGTGTCACTATTGCTTTGCACGTTGACTTCTAGGGCTCATCAGAGTCCCTTAAGAAAATAAGAGATTAATGCTCGGTTTGTCAGACGTGGTGCCTCTGTGACTGTGAGCATGATAAGACTATACTCACTTGACTATTTTTAATCTTTGTTTTATAGCCCCCCTCTGCAAACGGGACCTTCCAGTCAAAAAAAAAAAAAAAAAAAAAAAAAAAAAAAAAAGGTGCGAAAGAGGAGTCAAGCAGTTTATACATCTAAGGTTCACTAAGATGTACATATAAAGAAATACAATTAAAATGATTTACACCCACATGAGAAGACTTCAGTCATGTCAGTCATCTAGAAAAAAAATTCTGCATGGAGTGGGTTATTTACTGAAGGGCGCCACCATATTGTGTCATGCAACTGACCAGATTACTACCCCTACTACTACAACTAATAATATTGTGTTGACTTTATATAGAGAATTAATCTAGTGCTCAAGAAAAAAACAAAAAAACCAACATACTACAGATAAAACATCACAGCATGAAGTGGCCGCATTTAGTAAGAAAACATCATGCATCCAGGCCAATAGGTGTCAGTATAAAGTGCTAAAGAACTTGATGAAGTTAAATGTTTAATTTTGCTAAAAATAATTGTGAATGTGAACTTATTGGATGCACCTTTAAAAGTCATCAGTGTAGGCTACTACATGACGCTTCGGACGCTTTTATAATCAATGGTCATTTTCCCACGACTCTATATATATTGCCCTCAACAATTTGGTCTGTTGCCTTATTATTACAACCTAGAATAGACCTATACTTCCCCCTCAATAGTGAGGTATTTTTAGATTTCACATCCGTCTATTCAATCAGGCAGTTTATTTAAGAACATTTCGTTTTGTGTGTGGGCTAATTGACACATCCGTATCAACAGGACCCATGTAAATTTCATCCTAATGTAATCAAGCTAATGGTTTATGGCCTAATGGTTGCAGATTATAAAAAGAAGATGGATGTTTTATATACAATTTGCACCTAAACTTCGGGCCATTTATTTTACTGACAAAGAAATGCTTCCAAAAAAAGGACTTGGATGAGCAATGTTTCATGAGGCAGTCACGGCAAAAAAACGTGTGGCAGGAATGAGTTAACAACGGAGATGAATAAAGATCTGTATGAAACTGCCAGCCAATCCGTATTGAGATTAACACTTCGGACCCAGATGATTGGCTAGAGCGGATTCAATGCATGTTCGTTGATAAGTACGAGATTCCTGGCCCACGTGGGTTGCGTTACAGTTGTGGAGCTGCCATTGACTAGGAGGGCTTCGCGGAGGCCCTCCCCCGCCACGTGATTGGCTTCAAACTTCTCTCCCTCTCTTGTTCTCAGTCTGCGGAAATACCCCTGCACGAGTTGGGAGTCAGCGCGAGCGCCTTCGGCTCGTCGCTTCGCATCTATCAGAGAGCGGGTGAAACTAACACGGTTCTGACATTTGGTGCCGCACCTCTTGACAACCTTAATATGATTTCCTTTAAAAACATGATTATTAATTATAAATTGACAATAAAGCAGACTTGACTTGACTTGACTTAAATATGATATTTAACTCTATATTTTCCGCCTTTGCCTATCTGTGTCGGTGTTTTATTTCATCCTGCTTGTGTTGCAAGGAATTACTGAAGTCAGATTCTCTCTCTCAGTGTTGATCTCATACATCCTGTTCATTCTCGGCCAGTTACAGGTTATATTTTATTGACAACATACAAATTAGATCGGACATTATGGAATGCATCAAACAGACGTGCGCCTGCAATTACATGTTGGCCATATGATCACATCAGAAGCGGAAAAGTGCCCTTTAGTGGGTATTTACACATGGTTACTTAATGCATATTTTTCACCGTCTTAACTACCAGTGTAAATATCCAATGAGATGCATTTGAGCCTGATAGTCTGATCACTGATCAACCTGAGACAAATCAGCCAAGTGTAAATGCTTCTAGTTCAGGCCATATAATGTGTAGAAAAGCTCAATGGCACTTGCTCCGATGGTGCATAAGTATGCAGGTCTTATGGTAAAAATTGTGACATTTTTTTTTTTTTTTACACAAATTAACTGAACTTGCCATGTAACAAATATAGAGCAAAAAATAAAAGGTTGATGGCACTGTCCTAAAGCAACAAACAAGAAAAAAGTAATTTCACACTTTGAGTCCTCAAAAATAAATCAAAAACTAAAATATCTGCTATTAATGTACAATTAAAACCAAATAAACATACGTGAAATATTTGAACAAACTTTTAAAAAAATGTTCAATAGGATAATTACTTTTAAATGGTCTTTCACTAATGCACAGGACACATTTACATAAAAAATACAATATTGTCACATGCATTCTCATGTGGTTAAAGTGAATGAACCTCAAAAGGTTTTAGACTTGTTTACACCTGTTTTTACTATTGTTCCATTTCTAACAGGGCCTTATAGTTTTCCCTTATATGCCTGTCCATTATAGTGTCCACTCCAGCTTCCAAAAATGAGAATATTACACTTGCACTGCTGGTGGGATGCATGGCACTAAGGTCCACAGTGCATGGCAATGTTTCCTGTGATGGTTGCCGTGGTGATCATGTTATTTTCCTACCAGTATCCACTGGGTACCAAGCTTTACATCACGTCCACTCTGTGGAAATGGACCTTGCTGCAGATGCAGAACACTTGATTATATCTCTTTCACATTCAAATGCATTCATTTGAATCTACACCCCCTCTCTTTCTCAGTTTACCTGACTGTCCTAAGCAAGTATGCATGCAATAAGGATTGGTTTGACGATTCATCATAGTCAAATGTCCTGAATTGTATTCTTTTTCACTCACATGCACGATCCTGTGACTTGCACAGCGTAACACTAATGAGAATGTATGCACACTGGTGTAATTTACATTTAAACACATCCATTAAGAGATACACATGACTTAAGATGCTTGGTCTGCCTCATTCTGAGTCAGACTAGTGCACACACACATAAACACATACACAGCCTTTGCCCATGCATTATCCATATCCTGGCTTAGACACTCTCATCACACACACACTCGCACACACACTCCCAGATGCTGCCCTGCTGTGATGCCTGAAGCTAAGCAAGCCAGCAAGATTAATAACGACCCCTGCCTCCCGAAAGGCAGGGCAAAAAATACACTGTTTGCAGAGGGTCGAGAAGGAGAGGGAGAGAGAACGAGAGAGAGAGACTCTTTTTGTTGGCAGGTTAGTGCCATTCACTACCTCTAACACTCACAGACCCTCCCCCTGGGGCCACCGACATGGATTAATGTGTTTAGTACAATTATTTCATTTATTACTGTCTGGGGCTTTTTTCAGATAAGAACATTTTTCAGGTTGCTAACCATTATTACCTCTAGGACTTGCCAAGCGTGGGGGCTCGCGGTCAGAAGCTCCACTCTTTTGTTAATGCTTCTACTAGCATCTGTTTCACAGCTTCACTACGAGATTGAGAGGAAGAGAGCTCCATCTTTCTCCTCTCGTACATTTTTTCCTTTTGCATGTACGTTACACCAGATCGGTACAATTTTGATGTTTGTTAAATGTAGGACCTAATTCTCAGGATGTTCCATTTTGTCTGACAAACTCTTTCTGCTATTCTCAATGTATTTTATTCTTTTCTTTGTGTGTTTTAGTGGTGTAGTGTAGATTATTATTATGTGGAGCAGCTGTATTACTGCAGGATCCTCAGCAGGTAGTCCTAGTGCTCACCGAACGGCTGCCTTTCTGAATGATGATACCTGCTTCAGAGGGTGGCACAGTGCTTAATCTATCACCATATCTAGTCTGCGCTAGCCCACAAATGTTGTCCTCCTCCCATGCCTGTTTGTGTGTGTTTTCTGCCTTAAACCATTTTCACTATTTGGCCCTTGGTCCACTTACTGTACATTGTTAATGTAAGCTCCCTTAATATTAATTTATATTTAGCCAAGCGAAAAGTTCACTACAAAAATCTGACTGTGGAAACAACCATCCTATCAGCTTCAGTGGGCCCGAC
This sequence comes from Cyprinus carpio, assembly GCF_018340385.1. Taxonomy (NCBI): domain Eukaryota; kingdom Metazoa; phylum Chordata; class Actinopteri; order Cypriniformes; family Cyprinidae; genus Cyprinus; species Cyprinus carpio. The sequence goes on from NC_056583.1 coordinate 18,263,427, forward strand.
TGAGGCTGGTGATGACATCTGAGGCCCCCTACCCTTCCCGCTTTATCAGCATTTTTTTCTTCATCACTTGTTCCTCCTCAGAAATAACATTCTTCTCTTCTGAGAAGAACTGTGGCAAATAATTGATAAAATTTATTTATGACATTATTTTTGCAAGCATCCTAACTTCACAGCTTGTTTACAGGTAAGTTTCTTCCAAGTGTCTTGGAGACGTTGCCACAGTTCTTCTAGGTTTAGTGTGTCTCAGTCTGTTTCTTTATGTTATTTCAGAAGGACTGGATGATGGTGAGATAGGATCTCTGTGTGGAGCATTGGCTGTTGTCAGACTCCTTGTGCATACAAAAATGATTTTTTATTTATTTATTGATTTTTTTTGGTGAAAATACTAATGGCCTAAGACTTTTGCACAGTAGTGTGTGTGTATATGTAATATATATATATATATATATATATATATATATATATATATATATATATATATATATATATATATATATATTACATATACACACACACAAGAATATTTCAGGTTCATTACAAGTTAATACCTCCTTCTACACACACACACACACACACACACACACACACACACACACACACACACACACACACACACACACACACACACACACACACACACACACACACACACACACAGTAATTATAGACTTATTTCTCTTGTCTCTGAGATAAATGTTAAGCATGATATAAGGATCCTTATTAAATAGTTGGCTTTTATGTTGTCACTGTTCTGAAGCCAAAGTAAATATTGTATTCATATTAACATATTATCTGGAGAATATTTTTTTGTATTAGGCTGATAGTATAATTTCTCTATAAAACCCACTATAAGAGTAATGTTATACGTATTCACCTTAAAAAAAATTTTTTTGAGGAGGCTTCTATTAAAAACTACGGCTCTCAGCAGAATAAAATAATTTTGATGATAATAATAATGATTTTAGAAAGCAGAGTCTACAGAAAGCGGAACATAATAATAATATACAAAAATACACTTATTATTGCTATTATTACATTTATTTTCTCTTAAATATAACCCATCTTGCAGACCCCTGGTGGCCCCCAGTTTGAAACCACAAAGAACACACTCTAAAAATTATATGTCTAATTAGTCATGGCAACATATGGTTTTCCATTAGTCCAACTCATTAAATTAATTTGACCAATTTCAACTTCATTTTTGAAGTCAAGTGAAATTTATCATGTTTTTTAAGTCAGTTTAATATAATTTAAGCAAAAATAATATGTACAGCCAATTTGATTATACTTAAAAATGTAAACCAGCAACTGAATTTTTTATTTATTTTTATTTTTTACAGTGCACTCTTAAAGCACAGTACAGTGAAATATTGCTACAGAAACCATAAGAGGCTTAATAAGGTTTCACTATTAAAGGAGACCAGAGAATAAAACAAACAAAGAAAAAAAAATGTAAATATGGTAGGAATTAAAGCAATAGGAATTACATTGAATGCTGATAAAAAAACAGGCAGCTGGTGATTATGGGAAAACTGGTGGGATGCTCCTCCCATGGGGTTGATGACATCACCAACACCATCGTTCATGAGACTCAACCTGGCATGACGGTGTTACCATGGCACCTGCATGGATGGTGCCCTTTCTTTGGGTCCTGAGGGGTAAGAGGGCATATCCAGTCTGGGGGTCAGAACCCTTACATCTCATCAATGTGTGTGGGGTCATTTGAGGGGTAGAGGCGAGTGTTTGTGAAGATATGTGTGTGCGTATGTGTTAAGAGGGGGGACTTGAGTGATGATGGGATGATACTTTGTCCTGTAGCCCTGTTCTCTGGACTGTGGCCGTCTTTCTCTGGCGTTGATTGAACAGGGGGTCACTGATAATGAAAGACAAACACTGCCGCCATTTATCTCCCACTGTTGTTTTGAAGAACCCCAAAACGATTTGTCATGATCACCCTTCCCCCATTCCCTCTCTTTCTATCTCTCCATATCTTGTCCTCCCCATCCTTTTCATTAATCACCCTGAAAAAGCCCCATCATATAACATTAGCCATTAAAGGGTCATTCTACACCCATAGAAACAGTTCCACTCCTGTGCCAGGGGTATCATAGTCATTGGCATATTGTAGCACAATCCCAATGCTATAATTAGAGTTCTTGTTTTCATGCTCAAACAATAAAACTGCTTACCCAGATGGCAGGAAGTCATGGCTTTTGCTCTGAATGAGGAAAACGGATTGCAGAACACGAAAAACAGGTATTTCCCAACAATGGAAACAATGACATGACACTCTTTCACCATCCTCTTTTCATGATTAATATTCTTTTGCAACACACATTGCAAGAGCTGACATGCTCAGAATGTAGCAGGACTTCCAATGCTGTCCTGTTGACAAAGCATCAAAATTCAAGGAATATTCCGGGTACAGTAGTGACAGCCATTGTGGCATTATGTTGATTACCATGAAAATCAATTTAACACATAAATACATAACATTAAAATATTTGCTCTTTCAAAAGTATATCCATAAGATATAAACAAGATGCATGGTAACAATATTTTAGTGTGAAAAACCTTTTCTTTTTTATATAAGTTATATACAATTGTAGTTGTAACTTCGTTGCCATGACCAAGGTGATGCTCCACAATCACTGTAAAAACTATAATCTAAATAGTTTTGCAGCTCAAATAAAACTCAAGCTTTTACGGAAAAAAAATGACTTGACGTGACATGCAGCCAAGTATGGTGACCCATACTCAGAATTCGTGCTCTGCAATTATCCCATCCAAAGTGCACACACACAGCAGTGAACACACACCCGGAGCAGTGGGCAGCCATTTATGCTGCGGCGCCCGGGGGGCAGTTGGGGGTTTGGTGCCTTACTCAAGGGCACCTCAGTCGTGGTATTGCCAGCCCGATACTCAAACCCACAACCTTAGGCTTAGGAGTCAAACTCTCTAACCACAAGGCCACGACTTCCCCAGTTGATGTAAGGGCTTTTATAAAATTACAATACTTCACATTCCTGCTTTTAAATCCTCTCGGTTGCTGGCAGCATTTACTTCCATTGTAAGTGCCTCAATGTAACTTTGAAATTTTGCTACTTCAAAAAAAGTTTGAATGTGATAATGAACAATATATATAATACAATATATTAAGTTAAGTTCAGTCGACAGTATTTGTGACATGATGTTCATTACAACTAAAAATTGTTTAGATTTGTACATAATTTTTGTAAAAAATTAAAAAAATTATAATAAAATAATACACACACACACACACACACACACACACACACACACACACACACACACACACACACACACACATTATTATTATTATTATTATTATTATTTATTTATTTATTTTACAAAAATGATACACAAATCTAAACTATTTTTTGTGGTAATGAACATTATGCCACAAATACTGTCAATTGAACTTACCTTGCTTTAAACCTGAAATCTTCCTTCCTGTGTGTTTCAAAATCCCATCTGTGCAACCTGATTTTTATTTTCTGGAAAGTTTAGGAGTTCTCTAATCCATATAACAGGATTTTGAATCCAATTGGTACAGCTCAAGTACAGTTTCAAAACAAGGAAAAAGGCTAAGATTACATGGCAATGCACAAAAGCACATTCCTATTGTCACTAGCCCGTTTGCGTACTCCCACATGTACATCTGGCTCGCTGTGCAACAGCAGCTTAAGATAATGACAAAAAACAAGCATGCTTTCAGCAGGACAACAAATTTGCCTGGACCTACTAGGGTTTTTCTGCTTTCCCCCTCCTCCATTTTCATCCTTTCCGACTTGCTTCCTTTTTTCTTTTCCTCTCTCTCCAGGCCCAACGTCTGTCACTGTGAGGTAGATAGACTGCACTCGTATCTTCTCAGGGGTCTAAATGCCACCTGGCACCATCCATGGATGGGCCAATCTATTCTCATTTTCCCGGCATATGCAGGGGGGCAGGTGGGTACAGCAGGAGGGATGCTGCCTAAGAATTCAACAGATAATGAGGAAAAGGGAGGATAAAAGAAGAAATAATGCACAGAAATTAACTGCCATGTTTTTGTTGTTGTTGTTTTTTTTTTTTTTCATTTGCATGCATGAGCTTTGCATAAAGAAGGTTTTAATTTTATTAGAAAAAAGGTAATTGTAGCTCTGTTTATTGTAATTGTGACTTTATATCTCTCAACTGTAATTTTATTTCTAATTTTGAACTCACAATTATCTTTTCTTATTTATACACTGAGACCACTTCCATAGTATATGAGTGTACATGATGGATCTATAAAATGATAAATAAAAAGGAAAATAAAAAGCACATTTATTTCTCACATTTTAGATTTTCTCAAGTAATTACGACTTAATTTTTCACAACTTTAAATGTTTTACAAAAACATCTGCTCATTTGATGTGCATCTCAGGTCCTCTGCATGGAAATCAGACATAAAATATTTTATTAAAAAGAACTGAACAATTAATAATTTAGAACTTCCATTTAGCAAAATGAAAGGAATGAGAGAGAACTGCATGCATGTAATTTCCATCTGTCGTCCTGAGCAAGATACACGAATGCAGAAAAGCTTGAATGAATTCCAGCACTTGCCACAGCTGACATGCTTGTGCCATTCAAGACCACAAGCATATGGGTGATGATAGCCTATGAACATGCTTCAAATGTTCTCCATGCTCTTGGCCCTTGCACAAAAAACAGTGGAGGCTAGATCCACTCCACTTCCATTGAAAACAGAACTAAAATGCTGAAAAGAAGCATCTACAGAAAGTCTGCAGACAGCGAATGGCTTCTAGCTACAGTCCCTCAATAGGCAACACCACCATGCAAAAACAAACGCTCTTACACACACTCAGCATTCATGCACCTTTCAAGAGGCTCCCTGCTCCTTGCCCAAATATTTGTCTTTCTTTCTTTCTGTACATGTATTTATTTTGCTGATCAATGCCTATATACATTCATCAGTGTAGAACACCACCCGACCCAACAAGCACACTATAAAAGATTTATCACATGGTGTAATGGGGTACCTGCCGAACAGCGTGAGTGGGTAATTAAATACAGGTCTGTAAATGTCACCGTTTTTAATACCATGGCAGCAGTGACGCTATTCTTATTTTTGTTTGGTCTTAATTGTCACCCTCGGTCTGCTCTTTATGGCCGTCCCTGCATTACACCGCCTTGTCCTTACTGGCTTTGTATGATGGAGTGTTTCACATTTAAGAACCTCGTTCAAAGGCCTTTGTCACTAAAAAAAGAGCAGAAATTAGGAGTCAGAAGACTGATTGAATTAGAGTGTTGGATGGCCATTAAAAGCAGGACGTTTTGACAGGGCTGGAGCACACTAGACTACCTGGTGGGGAAGGCGAACAGGTTGTGGTGGCGGCTGCTTGTAGCTGTGTATGGCACGCTGAGGTTTGTTTGTTTTTAGCTGTGGACCTAGGAGAGAGCTGGCCATGTGCCCGGGATCAAATAGAGATGGAAACCTGCAGCATGTGCTGTGTGCTTGAGGGTCAGATTGTGTAAAACACACACACACACACACACACACACACACACACACACACACACACACACACACACACACACACACACACACACACACACACACACACACACACACACACAAACAAAAACAACACAACACACACAAACAAAACTTAAATAATTAATGCTAAAAAAACAAAAACAACAACAACCAAAGATTAACTTATGTTTAAGGGTGTTTTGGTTTACTTACCATTCTGAATATAAACTTCCAGGAACACAAGAATTGCCATCTCCATGCATTCAATTACAATTAATTTCTAGTCAAATAAACAAGGATAACAGTTTATTTTAAAGTTCTTTGAAGACTTTTTACATTTTGCCCTATTCTTAGAGTCATGAATAAAGTGAATATACAGTCTTTCATTTCTAAAATAGTCTCTTTCACAAATGTGAGAGCTACTCACAAAAACTAGCTAACAACTTTGAAGACTATTTAAAATGTACTAATTAAAACAAACTAATAAGATCATATAATTAATTTTTAAAACCAGAATAATATTTCTCTGGCTCAAAAACAATAAAGGCTTTTAAATGAATGATTTACAATCTTAATTATAAACACTTATATTACCTTTAAAAGCTGCAAAGTAATATTTTAGAAGCACAATTATAATATTTACTACAATTATAAATAAAAAAAACTTTTTTTTATATTTAAAAAAATAATTAAATAATTAAAATAAAAACCTATATATATATATATATATATATATATATATATATATATATATATATATATATATATATATATATATATATATATATATATATATATATAAAAATATATATATATATACACACATATATATTTAACTACATTTATCATTCTAAAAATGCAGCACTTCATAGAGTGGAATCATTCAGTCATATATATTTGAACTATTGCTGCATAATACTGCATAGCATAATGAACGCTTCAGACATATTTCTGTCTAACATCATCCCACCAGCTGTTTATATTATTGTCCTGTGTGTCTTTGTCTATTGTCCAATGACAATACGAAGCATTGCAAGAGCATTGCTGTTCCGCCATCTCAAACCAGCGAAAAGACAAGATTGCTTTTGTCCGCTGCAACGCTTCCCCCCTGACTCAAGCCTGAGCCCCCACCCTCTGCCAATTAACTGTGTGACCATAATGGATGTTGTTTGGCATGTTTTGCTGTGGGCAGATTGAATTAGCAGCCGGGTGGGGTACGACTCTGAGCGATTTGAATGATTATCTTAACGTCTCTTACAGCGGTATTGAAACAGTTATACGTTCCCTCAGTTCTGTTAAGAAAAACACACACACATACCTGTGAGCCAATTTTTGATAAACCAGGCCTACGTGGTACAAATGGGAGGTGAGGGAGGAAAAAAGAAGGAGGAGGTTGATAGGAGGGGAAATCAGACGATACACTGAACAGATGGATCCTGCGTTCAAGCACTTGAGTTCCTGATGAAGTGATTCTATTATGAGCCCCCGTCAAACCCACCCCCACACCCCCCTGCCAATTTCTTCAAGCATTGTGAAATCTTAAATTGAATGTATCATTTGGGGTGGATTTACCCCTCTCTCCCTTTGCATCCATCCAGCCTTTCCCCTTCTCCATCCCCTCTGTCCCTCGACCAGAACCTTCAATGTTTCCTTTCCTCTCTCTCTGGAAAAGTGAGAAAGTGAAGGCTCAGAGCTGAGGGTAACAGAGCACCAGACATAGCCCAACAGCTTTTAACTTAATTCTGTTTGCATATGAGATCAATTAGCTTTTCAACAGAGTTGTTTCACTGATTATTCACCCCTGTTTTCAATTACGCCATGCTGCCGCGGGATTTGTGGAAAACGGGGCAAATCCGTCCATGCTAAGTATGACTTTTCCTCTCGTTTTGATTGGAGCCAGTGTCAGGGTTTCTTTGCGTTGACAAGTGTCTGCTCCTCATACTACTTCCTTCTGTCATCTACGGCGCTGCTGAAGGAGAATAGCTGCCTTGAGCAAGAGCCCAGCATCGTGTGCTAATTTCAATTCACTTTACCCAGAATAGTACGCAGTTGTCCCGCGGGACAACCTTGACACTTGTTATTTGATTCCATCAGGTTGCCAATATTAAATAAACATTATTTGTTGTTGTTTTATTACTTTGAATATCAATTTATCAGTTGTCCGTGTCAAATTTTTTTTTTAATTTGTGAGATCTTCCTAGATGCTCATAAATCATCACCTCTAATGGATCTATGAAGAAATCAATCAGCAAAGTTGGCACATTTCCATATGAAATTCTGAGTTTCATCAATTTTTCGTAATACAGTAAGTGCCTCAGTTCAGAGTAGTCTCACAGCTCATTCCCTGGGTTATAAACCACACCATGTTGCAGATTTAGAAACCCCAAACATACTACAAATCAATCGTTATGAGCACAGCGCGGCCCACATAAACGGAGCACATAGAGACCTTTCATGGCCTCCTGTGCATATCATCTCTCACAATAAGCTGCAGGCTAAAACGGCATTGTGAAAGAATTCACATAGCCGTTTGCAATAGTCAGTTTCTTCTGATATCTAGCTCGTGCATAGATCAGCTAAGTTAGTGCTTTTTACATGCCTATTTGCATAGGTTCAGGGTTCAGGTTGCTTATTTTATGAAAACGTATGACTTCCATGGAAATTTGTGTGAGGTGGGTGTATATGTACATATTCAACAAACCATGGCAAAAGTCAATAACTGAAAGTTTTGATTCTCGCCAACATGGGTTTGGCTGAAACTCAAGGGGAGTTGTGTTTGGGGTGGGGGGTTTGGGGGGCGCTATCGTATGAGTTTTTGAATGCCCAAGACGGCTGCTCAGGGCTTTGCTGCCAGCCTCCTTCAGCATGCCCGCTGTTCCTGACTGATTGTCGGATGGGGGGCAGCGCGCTGGGTTAGCATTTCTTCAGAACAGTTTACAACCCTCTGGCTCCAATGTCATCAGACATTTTTCAAAAACAGCTGTAAATCAAAGCGGTGTTTACTCAAGAATCCAGACCATCAATTAAAAAGCCCAAATTAAGTAGATTGTATCTTTTCAAAAGTATCCTCGTTAGGTCCTTCAAAAGGCCACAGACGTTTTTCTCCATTGGAGCTTCACACCAACTCCCCTCCCCCCCACTCCCAACACCACTATATGTGTGCGTTTGTCCCTAGTGGTTCATCCTCAGTTGATAACGTTCCTTCAAACAGGTGTGTGTGTGTGTGTGTGTGTGGTCAGTGCATGTGTGTGCATACCTGTTGATGTCTACTACTACAAAACCGACCAGCTAGGGGGGACTATCAAGATGTAATTCTCCACTGAAGTCATGCCCAATGCTGGATCTTTGTGTAAAGTGAAGAAAAAAGAAGAAAATACCCACCATCCGTCATTGCGATAACGTCACTTTTGAAAGAAAGACCTGTAGAAATAGACTATCAGGTCATCCAGCCCACATCGCAAGTTTGTTCTAAACATGTGTAATGATCCAGTATTTTCCACACTGTCGGCGAGCAGAACAGGATTAGATTAGCTCAATACAGAGTGGGAATGAACAGACCAAGCAGTAACCGGCAGGGACACAGAGGCTCAGAATGACAGTAACAAGTGGTGGTGTGGACAGTTGGTGTTATAATTACATCAAGAACGGGTCGTTAGTAGAAGGTCAGAACATTCTGACACCACACCTGGTGACGGACCCATCGAAAATGGCTTGAGATGATTAGCGCATGCTGAACACACCTTATTCAAATCCATTATGACTCTCAGCATGCTAAAATTGGTAAAGGGTTCCTTGGAAATCATTAAGTGCAAAAATTAAAATAATGGATCAGGCAATATAAAGAAGGCTTCTAAAGGTGTGCTTATTATGGGCCAAAGCAACCCACGCAGTCCCCTCGTTTCTAAATTAACAGATGCCTATTTTAGAGGATGCCACATGCCATTAAAACCATGGCAGTCCTGACTGCACTCATAAAGGTTTATTGCCACCAGTAAATGAAGAAATGGAGGCAAAGCTCAACATGCAAAGACGTTCACCAGGGAGCCCACATCTGGATCTTAAATTGTTCCTCATTTGAATCGAATTTGCCATTGCCAAAAGATAACGGTCATTGATTTTGACTTACAGCGTAACACGGTTTTCATTCTGACTTGGCTTGGAGCAAACAGAACTGATACTGACAGCCTAACACTAAGAAAAGCATGAAAGCTAGTTAACTAGTTCAAAGTACTAATTTATTTGTGTGCAAGAAAGAAAGAAAAAAATCACAGAAAAAATTTTTTTTTAAAGACAAAAATAAATAAATAAAGAAGACACACACACACACACACACACACACACACACACACACACACACACACACACACAAAACTAAATATAATTAATATATACTTGATCTTCAAACTGTGAAGAGCAAGTTCAGAAATCTGGATTCTGAAACAAATAGATCAAATCTGGATTTTTCATAAGTATCATATCAGGGAAATCTTTCACATATGGGTGGATTTGTCCTCTTCTATGTATGGAAAAAGGGGGTTAAAATGTATTTACATCAACAAAGCCCTTTAACCTGAACAGTCTCTTTAGCTTTTGAAGGAAGTGTTTCCATGGAGACACAGTGAAGCCACAGGGGATTCCTCAATTGTGATAGTGCTATTAAAACAGTTACATTCCCAAATGGTTACATTTCCATTTCGCAAAGGTTATGATAGTTTAATTTGAATCTCCTGACTGCAATATGATCTGCTGTATTCTGTCTTTCAGAAAGTGTTGTGATCATTTACTGAACCTTATGTTATATGTGATAACATTTAGTGGAAATATATACTGGTTCTTGTCTAAGTGATCAGACTTAGAATTTTTGACTGGTGGATAACAAAATGAATAGAATAAATTTCCATAAACTTCCATAAACATGGGCATTAGCATGCACTACGTACAATTAATATATAAAAAATCCAGAATAAATCTAGTTTCCTTTATAGCAGCACTAAGCGATTAAAATATAATCTATGCTCATTTAATACAGGACACTCCTTCTGTGCATTTTTGCCACTGATCTCCTGAAGCAGACATACTAAAGGCCTCTATAAACTCCAAGTCAGACAGTGGGCTGTACTGTGTTGGTTATACAGGGGATAATGACAGCACAGCGGCAAACTGGTTTAGTGTGTCTGTCAGTCAGACAGTGCTGCCTCAGGCCCCCTGACACACCTGTGTTATGGTTAAACATAAAGCCTGTTTTCACAGTGTGTGTGTGTGCGTGTGTGTGTATACGCAGATTTGCTTAAGGGGGTTGGTGTGTCGCTTGAGCGGAAACTGCTGAAGTGGCAGGTGGAAGCTTTCAGTGACAGTCAACATTTCTCTTCTCAGCAGTCCACTCAGTCTTTTTGCACTCTTTCTCCACCTTCCACTATCTGTCTTTATTTCTTTAAGCCCCACTCCTTTATTTACTTTTCATTATCTTTGGCTAAGTGAGTAAACAACTAAAAGCAACACTAGCAACTTATCTGGGTTTTTCTTCGACTTTGGCCACTTTTATGTCCCAGAAGTTGATTTCAACTTTTTTCTGTTTGTTATATGAAGGTCATATAGATTTATGACATTTTTGTTATTACAATGGATTATTTTCAAGCTTTAATGTTGGTGAAGTATGCAAAAAGTGTGAAAATATGAATTGTGTAAATTAAAAATACACTACCACTCAAAAGTCTGGTGTCAGTAGGATTATTTAAAAGATTCATATTTTTATTCAGCAAATGCTTTAAATTGATCAAAAGTGAGAGTAAAGATTTTTACATCATAATATATGTAGGCTATATAACATTTATGCATTTATGCAACATGCATTTAGAAAATAGAGTGAATTTTCATTTCATGCCGACTTTAAGCAGCACAACTGTTTTCAACATTGATAATAATAAGAAAAGTTTATTGAGCAGCAAATCAGTATATTAGAATGATTTCTGAAGGATCATGTGATACGGTAGTGGCAGCTGAAAATTCAGCTTTGCTATCACAGGAATAAATTACATGTTTAAATATATTACAAGAGAAAATTATTTTAAATTTTAATACATTTCACAACATTACTGTTTTACTATACATTTGATCAAATAAATGCAGAAAAAAAAACATTTAAAATGTCATTTCTAACACAGAATGTTATCAAACACAGCATACAATTTTGGATGTGGCAGAAATGACAATGTGGTAGAAATTAAATTTCTACTAACACTGCTGTACATGTTAGTAGACAAATTAATAAAAATGAGAGAAATGTTGTTTGCCATAGGGCAAAATGTGCTCATAAGAAACACCTATCTCATCATAGTGTAGAATTTCTAATGGCAAGCTACTTTTTTCAGCAAATAGCAGTATAATAAAGCATAATAAAACATCCCAGCTTTTATGTCACATTTTGTATGTTCCTGAAACTCCCACATATATATATGATAATGTTCTATAAAACTTAGAGTCATAGAATCTGATAGCTACATAGATACTTTCTCTAAAGGATAATTTGACACTAGCGACTTTAAATTCTGAGTATCCTTTCAAACTACAGTTTCAAAGTAGCTTTCTCAACACCGTTTCTGTCTTTGACTCCCTCAGTCTCTGTCTTCTCCCCAATGACTGTCCGTATCCTTCGCCCTTCTACGTTTCGTCACTTAATCTTCGGCTCTATCGGTTTTAACTGTTTTATCTCCATTTATCTCTCTCTCTCTTCCTCTTTATCTCTTTCATTTCATCCTTACTCTCTCTCTCCCTCTCTCTGAGAGTGCTTATTGTAGTGCCTGAGGAGGACATAGACAAAGAGCGTTTATACGCTTCCCTACCACCTCCTCTCTGTCTGTGCTTCCCTGAGGCGGTCTTCTCCACTATCAGCCCCCCACCACCACCACTTCTCTCTACATTTTCCACCACTCCCCCTGCCTCTCTCACCAGGGTCCTGTCTTGCTCCTTCCCCTTTTTCTCTTGTTCGTCGAACTCCGCTCTCTCCATGTGCCCCCTCCCTCCCGCAGGTCTGTTGTTCTCACCATCTCGCTCCCTCCGTATCTATCTTCTCTCTCTCCGTTCCTCTCCCTGTGTCACCGACACCTATGCTCCCTCGTCTCCCACACTCACATCGACACACAGACACAACACACTGTTGGGAGGGTGAAACATATATGTTGCTTTAATGAGCGATCTTTATATATCAACATGAAAGCAAAATTGAGACTATTTACTTTAAGAGATGATCTTATCTTATTGTGCAAAATGCATCAGTGCATATTAAAGAAATAATCTTCATAGTCTTCATAATACACTATCATAAATCAGGTTATGGGTTGCAAATAAGCCAATAATTAATTTAATCTTATGTCTGATAACTGATAAATAGCCAATATTAAAATAGTTAAAAAAATATAGAATATTATATAATAATATGATACATTTAAAGTAAATGTAAAATCAAATATTAAACATTTTAATAAATCGCTTTAAATGCTACACGTTATAATGTCAATATTATAATGTAAAGTATGAAAAACATTCATTTTGAGATTTGTCAAAGATCCTACTACTTCTGCATGGTACTTTGTTCAATTATTAGTAAATATAATCATAATATAATTTATATAAATTATAGTAATCTACATACAGATATTCTAATATAAAGTATAATGTATATAGGCAAATATAATTTAAATGTAAAAATAGAAATAAGCACACACACTTAAATTTCCAGTATGTAAAGACAGTTTCACTAAATATCATTCACAGCTCAATGTGTCACACTGATACTTCTCAATGTGTCATTTCACACCAGGTGTGTCATTAAGCATATTGCACTGATTTACAGATCTTTGAGAAGAGTGGCATATATTGCACGTGATGTTGTGCATCAGTCTTACGGCCCTGTCCTATTTTAAAATCTTCCATATAAAGTTTAATTTAGACATGTCTCAGGCAGAGGGCTGTGCTGAGATGGACTACACTAGGCCTGGACAGCACCGAGGCGGGACAGGAGATCAGCAGGTGGTGAGGCGGGATCTTGGTTTCACCCCCTTGGGAGCGAGTGACTGACAGCTTAACGTTCTCCCATTAAAAAAGCTGTGTGACATGTTCCACATGCTTGCTGTGGAGGGGAAGGGGGCCTGTGTTTGTAAGCGACGGGAAAGCTGAACCCTAGGGAAGGCTGTATGGTTTCAAAAAAGACGAGACAGAGTGACTGAAACCAGCAGCAGTAGTGACAATGAACCTTATCACCCATTCCCAAACACAAGACAAAAATTGAGACAACTGCCTGCTGTGTTCAGAAATAAAAATAAAAAAACATAGGAAAAAAAAAAACAGTTTAAAGCCCACACAGACAGAGTTTCTATTGTTTACAATGTGCAACACTGGCATATTCTTTACTTTAGATTGTACAACCATGTATAAAGTTCAGTAAATATGAAATATGACCATTACACCCACATTTATTTTCAGACCTTTGCCAAATTTACCATTTATTTGAAACATAAGAACTTAATGAGTAATATTTTTGATACACATTGTTGCATGCTCCTGTTTTGCAACTCTCTGGAGAGAAATGCTGATCTTTTTAACTTCAATAATTTCAAGTGCTCCCTGTTTTGGCATTTTATATTTGTCTCTTAGTTTTAAAAAAATGTATGTTCTTGTTACTCTTTTTAAAGATTTTATTAAGTTAAAAAATGATTGTAAGTATAACGTGAGAGGACTATTCTCAGGAAATGGTGCCCTTTGAGCCCCCATGAAATATTAATTACAAAATGTATAGTTTTTTATTTTATTTTATTGTAATATTAGCCAATTTGAACACATTTCATTTAGTTGAAAAAATAAGACATGGTTTTATCATTAATTAAAATTTATACTACCTGAACACACAACATCATTACTTATTACCAGAATCTATTATCTGTTCACATTAAAACTTATACTGTGATTGAGTTTAAGTTATACTTAAGGGTGAGAAGTGATACATAGTAGTGGTACTTTACAAGGATACAACCACAAGTTTTAAGCTATAGCTACATATTTGATGAAAATAGATTAAATATAAGCCATTAAAAACTAAAAAACACTGTTATGTTGGCTCTTCATGATTTTTGGTTAATGCAGGTCTGAAATCCATGGCCCGGCAAACTGCAAGCTTCAAGTTTTTACTTTGATATCTCTGGAATCCACCAACTGAGCCCAATCTGCAAAAAGGAAATGACTCATGAGTTCATGGTAAACGATTTGCGCGAGAGATATGACACTCCAGCCTTCCATCAAAAATGGCCTCACACTTTCATCATGAAAGAACTAGCCGTGATATACGAGAAGGTTACACAGAATACAAAGATGACTGAGATGCTGTTTGTTTAAAGGGTGACAACGGCTCAAATCACCCTCACAGAGTTTAGCTTTACTGAAGAGTCAAGCTCTTACTGCAGTCTAACTGTGGATGCTTGTAACTCAAGCTTAGTGGAACAGATTTCTTCGAAGTGTAGTCTCAACTCTAAAGCAATAGTGCGGACTGTATGTCATTGGTCTCACTTGTGAGTCAATTAACAGATTACTTGTAATATAAATCAATCAGATTTACTAATATTAAACTAAGCTTGAAGTAACTGCACAATATAATGCAACAGCCTCAGAAAGTATCTGGACACACAAAGGGATTGTTTACCCAAAAATGGAAGTTCTGTCATCATTTACTCACCTGTTCTAAACTTGTACTCATTTCTCTCTTCTGTAAAACACAAAAGCAGATACTCTGAAAAATGTTTATTATACATTATGCAATGAATATCAGTGAGGTCAAAACAAATCCCACTGATTTTCATTGTATGGGGAAAAAAGAGACTCAAAAAAAATGTTGGTGTTTCACAGAAGAAAAAAGTCATACAGGTTTGAAACAACATGAGGGTGAGTAAATGAGTAAACTGTAAAACAACAGATATACACTATTTTTAAACGCAGTAAGACTTTTAAATGTTTTTGAAAGTCTCTTATGCAAAAAAAGCTGCATTTATTTGGTCAAAAATAAATTTGGTCTTCCTCTGTTCCTCTGTAAATGGCCAAAGCCCCGCGAGGGATCTTTTTTTTGTCTGCCATCAGTGTTTGCTGGTATGTTGCTATGGAAACTGCTCATGGTGATGGCCACTGCTGAGTGGGAGTTTATTAATGAAGAGGGGTGGGGGGGATGGTTTCTCCCATACATTAGAATGCAGGCATCATAACAACTGCAGAACATAGTGTCTCACACCATCAAGAGCTTGTAGGTGATGTGTGTGTGTGTGTCCGTGCATGTATATGTGTGTTTAGTGGCAGGGTGTTTGTTCTTTGTGTGTGTCATGTGATAGAGGCTTATGTGTGTGTGTGTGTGGACAGGTCTTATCATTCAAAGCTGGACCCTTTGTTGATGAGAAGACGTCAGAGGGAGTGATTGATGGAGCTGTGAGTGATTCAGTGAGATGAAAGGATGGAGAGTCCTCGCTCACCACACGCACACACACTCACATTATGACTGATACTTTCAAATCTGTAACCCTCTACATCTCATAGTGTGGCAAACTGTATGCGATACATGACCCGTCAAAAGTTTTTTTTTTACGTTTTCGTAAGAAGTCTCTTATGCTCTCCGAGGCTGCATTTATTTGATCACAATATGGTAAAAACAGTAATACTGTGAAATATTATTACAAATTTAAAAGAACTGTTTTATTTTTGACTATGCTTTAAAACGTAATTTATTCATGTGGTAAAAAGCTTATTATTTTTAGCAACCATTCTCACAAGATCCTTCAGAAATTACTTTAATATGCTGAATGCTTGAATCTGATTGGCTGACGAACATTCTGAGGTGTGCAATTATTTTCTGGGAAACGCACAGCGAACGTAGTTCCAGGCAGCTTTCTTGACCGTATTGTTCCATATCACTTTGCATTGTAAAACTGTAATAACGGAAATTACGGGACTAACAAAAACAACAACATGACAGACGATTTTCCAAAAGTAAATACACATGACATTTCTCACTAGCGAGGTAATAACAGCGCTGTTTAGAGACGCTGCTGCAGAACTCTGTTGAGGGACGCACAGAGGTAGCCTAATTCACAGAAGCGCTCTCTCTCTCTCTCTCTCTCGCTCTCTCTTTCTGTGTGTGTGTCTCTGTCTCTCTCGCTCTCTTTCTAATAACTTCAGAAATAACTGCATTAAAACGCTATCAACGGCTCAAGCCTCCATTACCAGCTTTAAAATGACGTTTTGGAACCAGCAAAAGAGGCGTTGGATGAGATGCGGAAGAAATAATCCTGCTCTCAATAGCGATTTATGTACAAAAACCGGACAAGTCCCTTTAAATATATCATCTGATCGATGTCTTGAGATGTGGTAACCATAGTATAATCGGAATAATTGACTCCGGGCCATTGAATTATTAGAAAAATAATTCACACCTGAGGTGGTAATGTGGCCACGACGCCGTCAATTATTCCGTACATAATTTTTTTTAAATGAGAAATGCCTTTACTGTTACTTTTAATAGTTTAAATGCATCAGTGCTGAATAAAAGTATTTATTTATTTACATATTTATTTAGATCTTACTTACCTCAAACTTAAAAGGCAGTGTATTACGGTTTCCACAAAAATATTAACCAGCAAAAACTGCTTTCAACACTGAAAATAAGAAATTCCTTATGACCAAATCAGTACATTATAATTTCTGAAGGATCATGTGACTCTGAAAACTGAAGTACTAGGTGCTGAAAATTAAACTTTCCATCAGAGGAATACATTTTAAAATATACTAATAATTATAATATGTCACAATCTTAATGCTTTTACTGTATTTTTAATCAAATAAAGTCTTGGTGTGCAAAAGAGACTTCCTTTAACGACAATAAAAAACGGTAATTATTCCATTTTGACATGGAGTATACTGATCAATCCCTTTTTTTCAAAAACGATATTTAGAATTAAAACATTCACTTTCATTTTATGCTAAATGCCTATGACAATGGAGTGAACAAATGATGACAGAATTTATATTTTTGGGTGAACTATCCCTTTAATGGTCTCTAATCATGTCACAGTGCACAAACACACATTTATGCATGTGACAACCATGCACACACACTCGTACACAGCTGTCATACTCATATTGATTGATTGTATGGCCCCGAGAGTGAGTCTGTCGACACCAAAGAATGAAAATGGCTGAGGGCTTTACGCCCTCTGTACTGACTCAGCATGCAGACAGAGTCGAACACACATACATGGCCAGGCCCCGTCAGCTGAAAGTACAGCAGACCGCCGATGGCTGAAAGCTTTCTTGCCACGCTGAAGCTGCTGACACATTCTTCATTGGCTCAGTGTCAGCTGTGCACAAGCACACACACACACACACACACACACACACACACACACACACACACACACACACACACACACACACACACACACACACACACATACAATGCAGACAATGCGCTGTCTTTCTCTCTATATACTCTCTCTCAGTGTCATTGTCACACTCGCATAGACTGTATGAAAGCATGTGCTATATAAAAAGCATGTTCTGTGTGTGCCTGTAGGTGTCAAGGAGGACTGTAGTACCTGTGGAGAGCTATCCCTTAGCATTCACATTCTTCTCAAAGGCAGCTGCTGGTGAGCGTGATTTCACATCCTTTTTGATCCTGGAACAACATTCCAATCAACCAATCAGAATTGAGATTTAACTTTTCAGGAAATATCTGTTTTAGGCTTACAATCAGGGTTGCTTCAACAGCTTTGTTAATAAGCTATAATTTCCCACTGATTTTAGGAATAAATTATGGGTAGGGTTAGGTTTAGGGGTAGGGATTGGGTTAAGTCTATATTTTTGGAAAATAATGTTGATCCAGGATCAAAAGATATTGATTCAGGAACATGTCTTACTTGGCAAAATCACAACAACCGCAGTTGCTCCACTGGCATATGCAGCCACCAAAGTATGTGACCTGGATGCTGCTTTCTGTCACTCAAATCTGGAAACAATTTTTGTTTTATCTCAGTTTATTTAAGCCAATCAACTGAGCTATTAAATGCCAAGTACATAAAAAGTAATTAAAAAGATCTCTCATTTATTTATTTATTTATTTATTGTAAAATTTTCATACAATACTGTTCAAAGGTTTGGAGTCAGAAATAATAAAAAAGAAATAATTATTTTATGCAGCAAGGACACATTAAAATTGATCAAAAGTGACAAAAAAGACATTTATAATGTTAAAAAACATTTCTATTTCAAATAAATGCTGTACTTTTGAACCTCTTTGGCATGGAAAAAAAAGAGACAAAAGGTTTCATGGTTTCCACGACTGCAAACTACAAAATTGTACTAATATTTCACAAAATAACTCTATTTTTGTTTAAATAAATGCAGTCTTGGTGAACATAAGAGACTTGAATAAAAAAAAATAAAAAATCTATCAATCCCAAACTTTTAAATAAACTTTTAATAAATTAATAAATAATTATATATTCTATTCTATTCTATTCTATTCTATTCTATTCTATTCTATTCTATTCTATTCTACTCTACTCTACTCTACTCTACTCTACTCTACTCTACTCTACTCTCTCTCTCTCTCTCCCTCGCTCTCTCTCTCTCTTTCTCTCTCTCCATATGTATATATTCTGTACACTGAATTTTTTTTATTTTTTTTAAATCAGGATAATGATTCACATCTATATTTTTTTAACTTGAGCCAATGAAAAATAAATAACTTGCCCAAGTTAAGGGCAAGTTATTTATTTTTCAGTAGCTCAAGTTAAAAAAAAATATAGATGTGAATCATTACCCTAATTTTTTTTATTGGATGAATTTTCAGTGTATATACAACAAAGCTGCAACAAAAATGAATACTTTTCATATAAATATATAACACATAATAAAAAATTATTATTATTAAAAATAACTGAATTAAATGAATTAATAATCTAATTTAACATAATGCAATTATTTTCTATTTATATGCCGCATGCAAAAATTCTGTCAGAATACACAGCACCTTCTGAATTGTTGTCAGAGAAACACTTTTTTTTTTTTTTTTGCCTGCATAGTGATGTAGTTATGGCATCTACCAACACTGCCTAACTGCTGAAGCTAACCAGCTTAACCTTGACCCACCTGGTGTATGTGTGCCTGGCATAATTTGGAGGAGCACTCATTATACACTTACACAGATAAAAGCATTTTTAAAGTCCCAGAGAGCATGCATCCTTTCCTTTTCGAGCTATGCTTTTAAAAGAGGCAAATGTGACCCAGAACACATCTCTTCCCAAATGTCCAATATTGCCATGGTTTCTCATTGACCCTAGGCACACCCCTTCTGAATAATGACAGACTTCTGAGACAAGATGACTGTTGCACCAAACAGTCGCTTTGAAAACGCTGGTATGCTCAATTATATTTAAAACTTCAGTGCTGTTTATTAAAAAAAAAAATAATAAAAAATATCTGTACGTCACTGTTGAATTGCTTTGAAGAGATGCCTATTACTTTCAATCAACACTATCTTAACACCTACTCATTAGTCCGGTCCAGATGTTCTACGTATTTGTTCTCTCTCTCTGTCTTTTCTACACGTGCTTCACCATCAGCCATCTGTGTCTCATAAGGGGGCTTGCAGGTCCATCTCTCCTCTCCATCACACACAACACACGTCACAAACCCTGTCCTAAAGAATGCGGTGAGTGGAACGGGATAGCAACAGCTGGATACACAGGAGAGAGACAGTGAGACAGATAAACATGTGGAACAGTAAACAGAATATACAAATCCTTTTATAGCTTACAAACATAGGGACAGTAAACAAAGCCGACATGACTGTGGCTTTTTAGCCCCAGCTGCAATGTGGAAATCTTTACTACGACCAGACTCTGATCATCTCTACAATGATTTACCAAAAAACTGATTGCTTTGGTCTGTTGTTGTGACAAATGCATGTGAAAAAAAAGTGGTCTGTCCACTCTGTTTTCTTAACTTCATTACGCAGGCTTGAAAGAGCCAGTCTATCTAGACAAAATTTCTGACTATTTACAGCCTAGAGATTTTAAGCTACATTCACCAAACTCAGCACAGTCCTGCAGCCAGTTCCCTGCAACATTTAAAATGCATTTTTATTAATCATTCCAGTTTAATAAAATGTTTTAATTTGCCAATAGTTTGGAAAACAAATATTGGACAAGCAAATAGACTAAGCAAAGCAATTACCAATTGTTTTAAATGCAATTTAAAAGTCTAAATCTAAAACAAATTTAGAGCTTTAAATAATTCTTAGTTAATTCCAATTTTAAAAGTGATATATAGGCCTATAAGCTGTCTTAAATTTAACTGATAAATGGTTCCTTCAATTTATTTTTTAGTGGTAGTCCTAGTCCTCCATAACCACAGTCCAGCAATTTAAATAAATAAAATTAAAAATTTTTTTTAAATAAAATTAAAAAAGTTACAATATTATCACAGACAGAGAAAACACATCCTGACTCAATAGCTCTCAAGTCTATCTCCGACTGACTGACAAAAACTACACCAAAAAAAAAAACACTGTACAATATTTCACAATGATCATCAATAATAAAATAAAAAAAACAACAATATTTTAATGTCTATTCAATGTTTCTCTCATCTTCCATTATAAATGCAACATTCTTCATTTGGGGGCTCAGTCCTTATTGATGTATGCAATTAATTGTAACTAATTTGATTAATTAATTGGCATATCATGTTTCTAATTTAATTACAATTTTAATAGTTTAGCCTTATTTTATTTATTATTTTTTTTTTTACTTTTTTTTTTTTTACTTTCAGACAAGGTTTTATCAAGCCAACATCAAAGTTTGTCTTGATGAACTTTCCTTTTCTAGATTGATTTTGAAGCTCTCCTCTCATCAGTGTGTGGCAAACAGCAGAAGCCTTTCTCACACAGGAGGAGGCACATCTCACTTAAGAGAGGCACATGTCTGGGAAAGCTTATCTGGGCAAGTTTGCGAGATACTGCAGTTGCAAGATGCTTCTTCCCCCATGGAGCATCAGCATGGCACTGCAGGGGGAGCATCAGGCGTGTTCGGCTAGAATGTACCAACATGTGTAAGTGGTTACAAAGATCAGCTACCACCAGATGAGCTTAGCATGGGCAATATCGATGCCAGAGTTGAAAGCTTATGTACACACAAACAGAGATCCCTTGTCACAAGTGCTAACAGATTTTTTTTCCCAACCCTCAAACAAACAAATTCACTTTCACTTGTCTAAGAAAACAATATTGTGTACATGTGAATATTTATGTATCAACCCAGACACGACACTGCTACACACATATAAAACACATTTAAAACGAACAATAGCAAATATACTAAAATACAGCAAAAAGTTATACAGGTATGGAACGAAATGAGGGTGATTAAATAATGGCAGATTTTCATTTTTGGATGAACTATCCCTTTATATGTAATCATAAAATTAAGCAGCTAGATATATAAAAAATGATCACTTCCATGATGTCATATGCATTGTTTGTGGCTTCCTGTAAGGAGTGGATTTCCAGTCTAAGTTTACGATAAATGTATTTTTAGTTTTGCAGATCAGGGAAGAGAGCAAGGAAAGGAGCACAGAGCCAAGGTGTGTTGATGGAGCTGCAATCCTGACCATCCCCTGGGCAGTGCGCGGAGTTACAGTTACATGGACGAGGAGTGTGTGCGAGATCAAATATTCACTTGCGAAAAGTCCGCAGAGGCTTCAGCCTCCTCCCATTAATATCAGCTTCCGTCTGGATTTAGTCAGCCAAACCCAGTGGGAGGAAATCGTCTGTCATCAGAAGCGTACACGTGTGCACTTACATATACAATCACACACACTGTTGCAGTGCAATGCAAGGAGAGGCATGCAGCGCACAATGTCGATTTTAGAATTTGGTACTTTTGGAATTTTATACGTGTGATATCATTCAGCCAACAAGTGTAGAAGACCGTGAGAAAATTCTGAGTGGTGTAAGAATGAAGCCTGGCCTTGCCCCCTCCCGTCCCTAAATCAGTGGATTAAGGTTTGCCTGTTTGGCCTTAAAGTCGCCAATTAATCGAAATGGACAATTCTTTTTTTTTATGGAATATTGCAGTTTTTATTATAAATTTCAGACCTTCATTGTGACATTCAATCCTGCTCAGCTACTTCAGGATGGAGAGGTGAGAGAGCAAGAAAAGAAAAAAAAAAAAAAAAAAAAAAAACCAGAGAAAACTAGTAACCATGTGACAGCTTTGTTATGTTTTGAAATCCTCTCTTATGCTTCCTTTCTTGCTTTCATCCATGACTCCCTTGCTTTTACCAGCACAGTCCAATATACAGGCAAACAAACACACACATTCGCAGGTACAAGTACTCACTATACAGCCTAGGGCAGGCAAAGGGGTGTATTGGGTTTCGCCTGTCTGAAAAATAGCCTGTTTACTTATAGAATACTTCAGACATCAGACAAAAACTGTGATGGATGAGAAAGACAGTAGCCTTGCCTTACACATACAGCAGTCTCTGTAAGACACATACCTTCCAGACAAACAGAACAGAGACATTATTTCATAGCGCTTACTCACTCCAGTCTTCAGACCATTGAATAAATAGGGTTTCTGATCCACACTGCAGCTTATACTGGCCAAGAACTGCCCACTTAGACAGCATGAGACTGTCTGACCAAAATGTAAAGCGACCAACCACAGTTCAGTTTTTACATATGTGACCCTGGACCACAAAACCAGTCATATGGGTCAATTTTTTCAAAATTGAGATTTATACATCATCTGAAAGCTGAAAAAAATAAGTGTTCCATTGATGTGTGGTTCGTTAGGATAGGACAATATTTGGCCGAGATACAACTATTTGAAAATTTGGAATCTGAGGGTGCAAAAAAAAAAAAAAAAAAAAAAAAAAAAAAAGTCAAACTATTGAGAAAATTGCATTTAAAGTTGTCCAAACGAAGTTCTTAGCAATGCATATTATGATCAAAAATTAAGTTTTAATATATTTACAGTAGGATATCTTCATGGAACATGATCTTTACTTAATATCCTAATGATTTTTCTTATTGAATTTTGACCCATACAATGTATTTTTGGCTATTGCTACAAATATACCCCAGTGACGTAAATCTTGTATTTACCTGAAATAGATAATATCACAATAACGCTGGCACTGAAAAATGTATCCATATTAGCACATGGATTTACCTGAAATAGATAATATCACAATAACGCTGGCACTGAAAAATGTATTTAAATAATAATAAAATCCACATATATATTTAAATTATTATTATTATTTAACATTTATTTTTCTTAATTAATACTGTCCAATAACAACACTAGAAGATAAAGTTTAAGGACGCAGGATCAAAAGAAAAGAAAATAAATTAAAAGAAAACTAAAGAAAAAACACAAATCATCTTTGAATGAAATGAAACAATCAGATTTTGAGAGTAGCCTAAATGCTGTCTTTGACGAGAAAACTGTGTGAACAACATCAAATGAAAACTGAATATTCAGAAGTCCACCACACGCCACTGCGGTGGATCATATCCACTGCTCACACGCACGAATGCACACCTGCACATATGCACAGGAAATCCCCCTGCCAAGTAGGAAACTCAGACTTCTCCTTTCCCCTTTCTGTCCCTCTCACATTCAACCACAATCTGAGAACACACACATAGACAAAAGAGAAAAAAAAAAAAAATTATAACACTTTTTTTTTCATCTCACCCCAATGGAGGATTTTAAAATGCAGAGCGGTAAGTAAGCAGAGTGAGGTTTCATGGTCACACTCATATTATCACAGAGACAAAATACAGGCAGTGCATGCTGGTCCGTCTGACGCCCCTAGTTACTGCTTGAGCGAGTAAATGGGGGCGAACAGTGTCTATCCAAAAAGGAACCAAATCATCAAAGTTGCACTATATTTCATGTCTTCTGGAGCTATAATTTGGCTATATGTGATTAACAGAGCAAAATAAAACCAAAAAAAAAATTATTAAAAAAAAACAATTTTTCTTCTACATTATTATCCCAAAAATTAAATTTAAATCAATGATTAACATAGCCAAATGTCATTAGTACTTGCTGGTTCTTCAAATCTATCATATGGCTTCAGAAAACTTTTTGTTTGTTTTATTTATTTATTTATTTATTTATTTGTTCCTTTTGGAGCTTGAAATTGCTTGACATGAATTGAAAAAATAGTAAAATGAAATAAATATATTGTTTAAATGTAATAAATAATTAAAACAGTGCAGCATCATTTACACATGGTGATCCAAACTTGCATTACCTTCTTTCTTTTGCAGAACACAAAATAAGATGGCTCAAACAATGTCAAATGTCAATGGGCTCTGCAAAATATCTTCTATTGTGTTTCAAAGAAGATTGAAAGTCATGCAGGTCCGTAATGACACGATTAAATTAAAACTGAATGTTCATATGTAGGTGACCTATTCCTTTAAGAATA
The DNA here is from genome assembly GCF_018340385.1 of Cyprinus carpio. Classification (NCBI taxonomy): domain Eukaryota; kingdom Metazoa; phylum Chordata; class Actinopteri; order Cypriniformes; family Cyprinidae; genus Cyprinus; species Cyprinus carpio. The sequence goes on from NC_056583.1 coordinate 18,288,508, forward strand.
ATAAGCCTATATGCATTATGCTTATGTGGTTACTTCTCCAAGCAGAGCTACTAGTGTCTCTCCAGGTGTCTGCCCCAGTTAACACATGAGCCCCTTCCCCCTTGTTTCCCCTGCGTTGTCTCTGCGGGCCTTGGACCTTCTGCCTGAGGGACATGGGTAAATCTGCATAGCTGGCTTGTCTGACAGACAGAGATGTGTGTGTTGTATGTGTTGTTTGGCCAAAAGAGGTATGCATGAGAGTGAGTGCTCTGTGCCATAGCTGCGCTATTGCTGCCCAACTCTGCCAGATCTTCCCTTCCTGCGGGACGTCCACCTGATTTACAGCACCCTGCAGGGATCCCCAGCTGCTTGGCGCCCACCCTGACACCAACACACCTGCCCGGGCTCCATATGTAGGAGCAATGCACCTGCTAACATAAAGTCAATGTAAAGATGAAGTAGGCATGATGTTTACAGCAGGTGGATGCATTATATTTATACATGCTTTTTATTATCAGAGTTGTTGGCAGCAGTAGGAGTTATGATGGAAACCATACTGGGTGCGGGGCGTTTAGAGGGGAATAGTCTTGGGTTCCTGATGGACACTGTGCAGGTGAAAAACCAGTGTGGTTCGAGCACAAGCATTCGCACACATACTGATAAATTACACTCTTGGTCTTGCCAAGAGTCTTACTCTGCCTTGGAGACAGCAGGTGAATATATATTTATAAAGACAGACTGCAAAAACTGTCTGCCTCACACTGACACATTCACCAGCTACATCTTAAAAAAGATTTACAGGGTGTGGATTCAAATACACCCCCATAAAATGTCCACAGTAAAACTGGTTCACCTGGAGTCAGGCAGCATTGAACCGTCTATCAGATCATTTTAGGCAGCTTGACTCTGGACCCCTTACACTGTTTTAAAAAACACACCCCTCTCTTTATATCACATCTACACACAAAAAAAAAAAAATTCCCCCCCGGTTCTTCTCAACTGGTAGGTCAGACTGGGCAAAAAACAAAGTGAAATGCAATTAATAAGATAAATTAATAGTGACTTGTGGAACTTGTAATGTTAATATAAATATATATTATCGTACATAAAACTGAAATACAGTTAAAAGTAATACGATTTTTTGATGTTTTTGAAAGAAATCTCTTCATGGCTCATAATATCTGCATTTATTTGACTGAAAATACACTGATTGTAATGTTGTGAAATATCATAACAATTTAAATCAATTTTGAAATGGAATTTATTTCTTTGATGGCAAAGCTGTTCATTGCCTCATGATCCTTAATATGCTGCTTTGCTGCTCAAGAAACATTTCTTATTATTAAATGTTAAAAACATTTTTGTTGCTTAATATTTTTGTGTAAACTGTGATATACCATTCAAAAAAAATTTTAGTTATCACTTTAATTTTAGTTTAAACTAACTACACTGTTTGGTTATGTGCTTTTAAGTTATTGATCATTTGTTTTTTCCCCTAATATTCAAATATTAGTTTTATGTTATATTTATTTAAGTTTAAACAACTTTAACTTTATTTGATATTTCTAACGTTTACATTTTAAAAAAGTCTAATATTTATATTTTATTTTAATTCAGCTTTTTCTTTCTTTCTTTTTTTTTCTTATATAATTTTAAATTGTTTTATTTAACAATAACAATACTGGTTTTCACTCCAATTTAAATCTCTATCCTAAACAAAACCTGTTCAGAACCACTGCTCTATCCCGACTTGCAAGCAAATCTCATGTGAAAAACTCACAATGGCATAGCATTATCCAAAGGGGAAAAGATAGAGACAAGAAAAAAAAAAAAACATCAACAAATGCAGTGTTGCGCAAGGGCAGAGTGCAATATAATCGCTGGCATGTCGTTCCGCGCATTGACCTGAAAGCTCACACTGAATGTGCTGTGGATGGATATGTTTTGTGCACAGGGGCCCCGGCTGTAAGAGGGATAGATGGGGTGAGCTGGACGGGTTCCATGCCCTTAATCCCCCTACTCAACCTCCGCGGCATTGGTCTGGATCACCATATCCAGCACTTTCATGCAGCTGACAGCCATTCATTTACACACGTGGCTCATAGAGTGATGCATTGAATTTAGAATGTAAGTGGGGTTAGAAAAAGAGATGCAGTGTTGGGAAATGTTACTTAAAATACACCAAAAACACATTCTACACAAAAAAAAAAAACAACAAAAAACATAAAAAAACATGTCCTCCAGCTGGTCTTTCATCCAGGCCATTTTAGACTAAATTCCATTTAAATAATAATCTTTAACAAAACTATAACATGTACACACCTTTAAAACATCCAAAACCAGTTATGAGACAACCATAAAACAATCATACACCAGAAAACAAGCTTAGGCTGGTTTAAAATGTTTTTCAGAAGCATATGGTTTAAACATAAAATGTTCTTCTTTCTTATAAACGCTGGTGATGTACAGCTGAAGACATCTTGTCCTTCCCAAGCATTTCTGTTGGGTCAACAAAACGATCCGTAGATAACACCAAGTATTTACATATCAATGTGACTGCCAACATAAACTAAAAGACAGTAAAACTAATTTACAACAGTAGTCCCTCTGTAACTGTGTTAAAGGGGTCATATGATGCTGCTAAAAAGAAGATTATTTTGTGTATTTGGTGTAATGCAATGTGTTTATGTGGTTTAAGGTTCAAAATACACATTATTTTCCATATAATGTACATTATTGTTTTACCTCTATGCCCCGCCTTTCTGAAACGCGTCGAGTTGTCTTATCAACAAAGCTCATCGTCCTGTACAAGCGAATGTGTGCTCTGATTTGCAGTTATCCCAGTGCGTTGTGATTGGCCGAATGCCTCAAGGTCACAGTCAAGTCAAGTCACCTTTATTTTTATATATCGCGCTTTAAAACAAAAAGATTGCGTACGCAATAGCAATCTGAACAACATTAATTATGGGAAACAGTGTCTCAATAATCAGCAAAATGAAAGTTAAAGGCCGATTCATCATTGAATCTCAGTGGATGTAACATCATGCAGCTCAGTTCAGTTTAAATAGTATCTGTGCAATATGTTGCAATCAAGTCAACGATATCGCTGTAAATGAAGTGTCCCCGAACTAAGCAAGCCAGAGGCGACAGCGGCAAGGAACCAAAACTCCATCGGTGACAGAATGGATGAAAAAAAAACCTTGGAGAAACCAGGCTCAGTCGGGGGCCAGTTCTCCTCTGACCTGACGAAAACCAGCAGAGGCCAGCAGCACTAGACTCACATCTTTTTCCTATGGTCCTCAACCTATTGACCTAAATCTTACTCACCTAAACATTACACCACTCAACATCCAATACCACCACCACCAGACCAACGATATGTGGGCTATGCCGTTCTCCCCAGGCCAGCCAGCACTAGACCTCAGTCCACAGCTGATTCTACTCGTGCACATCCGGATTATCGGTTCTCTTTTAGCAGTTCAGTCAATGTACCGTTAGGAGTAACTGAATAACTCAGGATATTGGTTTATTTTGCATCAGAGGGAGTGTAAGGCACGTTTATAAACCGAATAACTTAAGTAATTTGTGGATTAGTGTGTACTGGAGATGCGAACCATTTCAAACGATTCATTTTGATTTGGTGAACTGGTTCGACCGGTTCACAAATGATTTGAGCACGATCCGCACATCACTAGACGAGACAAAAACAATAAAACCCACAAACGAGGCATTTGTTACATCCAGTGGGGACATTATCATTGATTATAATGACTTATATTTTCTTTTTACGTGTTGCATTGCGTATCGCGCTGCATAAACATAAAACCATGTCTGCATTTGTGATCTGAGAAACAACAAACAACAAGCCTACTCTACTTATTTAAATATAAAAAATTTACTTACAGGCTGTGAGTCAGAAGCGCCAGACTGTCCTTGCAAAGTTTGAACTGCCCAACTTTATAGAAACAGCCGTTGAGCCACAGATGCATTGCAGGCTACTGGTTCAGGAAACAGTCCTCGTCCTCCATAAAATGTGCAGCACACATCTAATTATTTGGGTTGAACTGTTCTGGAACAGTGTTAAAATACAACTTAACCATTGATTTCTAGTTGTGTCCTTGGCTTTCACCACGAAGCACACAGCGACTCCACAACATTGCAGCAGCAGCAATAGAGAGACTAAAAGTTACACCTTTTTTCTTTGTGTGAACATTTGGGCGGTGTTATGCAAATCTTCCCTCATAGTGACGTAGAGGTGTTAAAACGAGCCTTTTTAGGGGTGTGTGGTTGACTCTTAACTTTGTGTTAAACTTAATGTTAAATATGAGCAAATAGCTCCAGATCATGTATTACACCATAGAAAGGATGTCTATTCCAGCATTAGAGAAGATTTTGCCAGTATATCTGTTTGGGAAACTGCCTAATCCTGTGTAATTCCAGGTTAAAGCCATCCTCAAATCCAGTGCATCAGAAATTCAGTAAATGTCAGAAGTGATAAGTAGCAGGTGGATAGTGGATTTATATACATAGCAATTAAATGAAAATCAGTTAATCTATAAGCGCACAAAGACAATCTATAATCACCTACAAACAAAACTTATATCAACCTATACAGATGTTTTTCAAGCTATAGAGTGTGCAAAAAAAAAACATAAAAACATTACACTAATACACCAATCTAACTAACTAACATGGTATTTTCATGCCTTTGCAGACTGCTAAATTCAATTCTTAAATCCCTAAATACCTAAAAATTTCCTTGATTACATGATTACAGGAGCCTAATGGCATAATCTATACATAAATCTCATTTACTGTCTCAGTGTCTGCTTTTGTTTGTGTTAGCTTGAGCACTGTTATTTATCTGCCTAGTATTTGCACTTATCTGGATTGCAACAAAATTAAGCAGTATATTTTATAAAAGCAAACCAAACAAGTAATTCCAGCTAACGTGGCAGCTTTCAGAAATTATTAAAAATTATTAGTCTTTTATGCACAGCAAGGCTGCATTTATTTGATCAAATATTGAGAAACACTAATACAATTTAAAGTAACTGTTTTGCATTTTAATATATATATTTTTTTAACTTATTCTTGTAATGACTATGGTAAGCCACTCTTCCAATGTTCAGTATCATATGATCCTTTAGAAATCATTCTAATATGATGATTTGTGTTCAAGAAACATTTCTTACTATTTGTATTCTGGAACAGAAAATTTACAAACAAATTCATTCATGTAAAAAACAAAACTTTATACATAAGAAATAATAAATAATAATAAAAAAAGAAATAAATAACACAAGAGCAAATTTCAATTTCTTCTTTTTATATTAAAAGTAGGCATCCTCCTTGGCCTGGCGAAGCTAATTGAGTTTTGCACTGAACCAAGGTTTGTCGTTGTTAAATGTAAAATAAGTCCTGGTTGGAACACACATGCCCTCACAGAAACTGATGTAGGATGTCACGTGTCTGTGAGCACATCCAGATCAGTGGCTGCAGGCTCAACAATCCAATCAGTGCAGTCCAAGCAGGCTTGTAAATCCCACTCTGCTTCAATAGTCCGTCTCTTTACAGTTCTTACTACAGGTTTCGTAGATTTAAGTTTTGTGCTTGTAGGCTGGTAGAAGATGAACCAAACAGTGATCAGAGAGTCCCAGAACCGCTTGGGGGGCAAAGTGGTATGCATCCTTTAAAATTTTGTAGCAATGGTCCAGTATATTGCTGTCCCTGGTAGGGCATGTGATGTGCTGTCTGTATTTAGGCAGTTTGCGAGTGAGATTAGCTTTATTAAAATCACCGAGAATGATAATGAAAGAGTCCCGGGTTGTTCTTTGTGTGTGATCTGATCAGCCAGCTGTTCTACCGTCATCCTCACACACGTGTCAGGAGGAATATATGCACTAAAACTGTGATTTCAGAATTTCACAAGCGCTTCCTTGGGCTCTGGTCAGTGTGTGTGCACGGGCGCGCTCTTCTGGGTGAAATGCCAATTCAAGGAGTTCCATCCTTCATTATGTCACGAAGAGCCAAGCTCGAAAAAAAAAAAAAAATCGAGGAGTATATCTGTCACAGGAGTAGAACTTTCATATCGTTTTTTGAAACTTTTGCCATGTTTAGCATGAGAATCCAACTCTTTAATAGTGTAAATAACTCAACATGCATGAAATAGCATTAGACCTCCCCTTTAAAAATATACTTACCAAAATATTATAATACATAACTTAAGAAAATGACAACATATATGTATATACAAATATACAATATATATATAACAATATATATATATAATATATAATAACCCATTTTATTGTCCACCAGGTGTCCAGACACAGGCTGTGCTGCTAATACACAACAGTCCTTGATTTCCATTAATAAGGACAAATCTGTCTCTTTTTGTTTCTCTGTACTTACTGGTATGGTAAATGATGGTGTATGTGTACTGCTAAAACAGTATCAGGTTAGACTGTCTATCTCACACACAACTCCATGTACAGTATGTGTCTGCTCTCTGCTCGGGCCTTTCATACACTGACAGGTTTGGGACCCTAGAGCAGCATGACATTGCATGATGTATGAGCTCTCGGACCTTCAAACCAACCCCACCATAGGAGGGGTCTGTGTGCGCTCTCCATCTCCTCACCAGCACCTCATTCAGAATGCCAAACCCTCACCCCACCCCATCCCGCTCCACACAGTCTCCTCTCATCCTCCTGAGAGCCACTCAGCAGGCGGGCCAGAAGAGGTCATGCTGAGGGCAGGACATTTATGAGGTGTAGATATTTGCCTTCCCTAAAAAAAACACACTGTGGCATTGAGACGGTCTGGCTTCTGCTCTTTCAGCTTTTCAAGTTTCAGGTTCAGCAAGTTGCTGGAATAGTTGTCCGTGTCTGATACACCTAGCAAAAACAGAATATTTGTTTATTTGTGTCAGTATTCGTGTCAGTGAACAAAAAATGATCGAATCCTGGAGTATTGCCCAAAAGATACTGTAAACGTAAACTGCCTTTACAGTTAAAAAACTGCTAAAAAAAAAAAAAACATTCCACCCTCAGTGTTCACATGCGTCTGATGCATGAACGGGCCTCCGGCTCCAGGTTTGACTGATGTGCACTCATTAACTCTGGTTCTTCGGGTCAGCCTCTCCCTCCAGTACTGAAGTAGTCATAAGCATCCCAAACATTCCTCTCTCACCGAGGTGACATGGCAAACATGGAAACCTTGCCTGAAAATAAAGGTTAAGAGAAAGTAACTGAAAAAAATATACATCAATATTATTAAACATTAACATACATCAATTATTAATGTACTCAATTACATGTTGAAAACAGTTTTTGCTGCTTAATATTTTTGTGGAAATCATGACACATTTTTTTGATGAATAGAAAGGTCAGAAGAAATGATTTTAAAATGATAATAATAAATGTTTATTAAGCACCTAATCAGTATAATAGAATGATTTCTGAAGGTTCATGTGACACTGCAGACTGGAGTAATGGCTGCTGAAAATTCAGCTTTGCTAGGAATAAATAACGTTTTAAAATATATTACAATATTTCACAATAAAACAGTTTTTGTTATATTTTTGACCAAATAAATGTAGCCTTGGTGAGACTTCAACAACATAAAAAAAAGAATTTAATTATTCCAAACTTTTAACAGGTAGTGTATATAAAATGTTCAAATTAAGAATAGTTTTTTTTTCTGACTTCATAACGCATAAGATAACACTTTGAGGAAACACAATTAGACATGAAAGGGCAGCAAAAAAAGGAATTGTTACAGAAGTGTTCCTGCTGTGTTTTAAATATTAATGTGCTGTTGTCTCCAAAAAGATTAATAAATTTTGCTTAGGAAAAAGCCCCTTTTCAAAAATAAGGAGTTATGAAGAACGTGAATCACATACAGGATGCAGAACAATCTTCTACTTGTTACACTTTTAGCTTTGTGCACAAACCATCTTCTTCCTGCATTGTGAAGGTGCATAATACAATAACATTACAATTACATCTCTCACACACACACACACACACACACACACACACACACACACACACACACACACACACACACACACACACAAAACCTTTCAAAATGGTTTTACTGCCTGATGCGCATGAAAACTTTTTAAATGGTTCTTTTGAAAGCCATCTATAATGCGTCAAAGAAATTAAAGAGGCTTAATTTATCCGGAAACAATACACTGAAGAACCTATAGCCTAATGCAACATCAAGACCTTTTTTTTTTAATCTCCAGAAAACCGTAAAGCCAAGTCATTAATGATTTTTGTTGTACCTAAGGTACTACAAAGAGCCTTTATTTTTAGTGTATTAGTGAATCCATACAAATACTCTGTCCAGGTCATTTTTCCCAACAAATTTAAAACAATGAATTAAATTTTGCATAAAGCCTTGCATATAAAAAAATATGAGTAATTGTCATGATTTATGTGTAATTTATATGAATATATGAACATATAACATATTCCCAACATTCACCCGTCTATTCTTTTTTACTATTCAAGCTTTTTTTTAAATTATCTTTAATAACCTGTAAAATTTGTAGTGTACCATTGTTTGCAGACTTTATATCTCTATATTTTTCCATGTCCTCTGTTTCTCCTTTCTACATCTCTCTCTATTTATCTCTCCATTCTCAAAGGGGTATTGGAGGAAAATGACCTGCATGTGTTCATGACCTTAGTTAGTCAGCTGTCTGCTCTTGCTGCAAAACTGCTGAGCTCAAACTGAACAACAATAGATCAGTCGATACTCTGGATGACTTTTCAGAACATAATTTTTAACATTTTTTGGTGTTTGCAGATAGTTAATCAGGTTGAAAAGTGAACATGTAAATAGAAAATTTAATATACATTCAAGTAAATCAATGGTTTCAATATACATTTAGCAAACAAGCTTGAGTAATATACACTGAGCCATGGTAATTTAGATTTTTTATTTTTTTTATTAAATGCAACACGAATGCAATAAAATTAAGATAAATAACATGTTTTAACAGTGGAAATATCTTAGAGTTATATTCCCCACAAGGTCAAAAAGAACATCCACCATAAAAATCAGTTACAAGTGGGTCTTAAATTCAGGTTACACAATGATTCTATTTCCTTTGAGGCTTGGCCAACTTTCTGGCATGCTGGTGGTGCCAGTGCTACCATATCAAGCGTTGAATCCAGTGTTTGTTTACAAAAATACAATTTTTCTTTTTCTTTTTTTATAGACCCAGAAAGTGACATTACATTTATATTCACATCAGATTCCTTAAAGCTTTAGCTTCTGCAGTGTAACAGCAACAATGTCATTAAAAAAGTAAGTCATCCTTTAGGATTGAAAGGCATATCTGTCCTTTTTCACAATTCCAACACGGAACAATCTGTACAGGCTTGCATATTGAACAAATAAGAGTACAACATTGACAATGGAAAAAAAACAAACAAAAAAAACAAAAACAATTTTTGGCAAAGCAGAAGAAAAAGTGACAAGAGGCAATATTTTAGATTAGATCTGTTTTAAACTGCCCTCACTTGCATGTTATGATTGTCCTTCATGATCATGTGACACAGGACAGCAGGAAACTTCAAGTGCTGGAAGCATCTTTTCACTCTTTGCATTTCCATACCCACTCCTTGCAGACATAAAATCCTTGGCCGACACTTTGCTACAACATTACTGAAATGTTGTGAGAACATTTCAGCAGTTTTCAAACACAAAAGCATTTAGAACGCTATCTGCAAAATTAGTTGTCAGTCATCTAAAGTACATCAGGCAAAACATTGCAAGTGCCCCTTGTTTATGATTCAGTCTACATATTTATTGCAGCTGGAAGTTTAGTAATTCCAAGGAAATACTTTGGTTTGACATTTTGGAGGCCAGATTCCTTCATATAGTATTTAAAAAGAATGTCCGGATGGTAAAACCACCTCCACATGTGCTATACGGATCTGGGACTTTTAACTACAGAGTGTTAGCTTTTTACACAAATTGTTACCAATTAGATCACACAAAGACGATGAAATGCAATAGAAACAAACCATTCTTTCAAAGCCAAAATCAAACTCCAAGAGAAAGATGAAAGAGCGTACACAGACAGCCTGTTTCCACTGACTGGACTGCATTGTGTCAGCTCTACTGTTTGCTCCGTGAGCAGAACATCTCCCAACCCTCCCTTCTCTCCTATACAACAGTAAAGAGGGTATTCAGTAACTAAGGTCTCACAAATCAAGCCTGTCCCTAAAACAAACCTCTCAATCACAACAGTTAATTCATTATAAAAAAATAACACAATCAAGAGCAATAAAGAGGAATAGAGTTCTCTCTTCATTTATATTATATTTACAGTTTGTAGTTTTTAATATATATATTTATATATTTACATACATTAAATAAATCAGTTGTACAACTATACACCTGAATGAGAAGATAAGCAAGAGGTACAGAAGTGTATGGCTTGACTGGAAAATCATTCCTTTTGTTTTTGTCTTTGTTTGTTTTTGTTTGCTCATAAACCGACTTACTAATATACTGATAGTAATCATTAGCGCCAAAATAAAAATAAAAATCCCTGGTATTGTCAAAAGAGGTCATTAGACTGTACACATGTGAAAGCATCATTCAATTTAAAACACCAGTTAGGCCTCTAATCTCCAGGTTAACGCCCATTCCTGTTGGTTTTGTTTATCTATTTTTTGTGGCTGATCTCTACATACAAACATGGTTGTTCACATATTTGCATACAGCAAAAAATTTGCCCTCTCATTCACATCTCCTCTCACGCAAAGACGCAAACAAACAAACAAACAAACAGATCATACCACAGCTCAAAGTAACAGTGTATTTGGTCCTGCTGGGATATCAAAAAGTCCTGGGAACATCAGTTTGACGTTTAACCAGTGAAGATCTTTCTGAAAGAACTTTCCACAAATCCAAAAACACAGTCAGTGTTTTTCAGCTCTGATTCATGTTCGTCAGTCTATATATCCTACTCTGAACGAGTCCAGTGCCTTTTTCACTAAAAGATAAAAAAAATCATTCCATGTCTGTGGAACCTACATAGAGTAATCACCACGAGTTGTCCTCACCACAATCCATTCAATAATCTACTGTTTCTCCAAGAGCAGAGATGAAAGAGGTTGCAGAAACCCATGGCTGTGGCTTAAACTCACTTTCCACATCATGCTAGTTTTGTAAGAGGGCCCTGATTATCAGCCATTTCTTTCATCTCACAATTTCAGTAGTGCATTCAGCCATTTTCTAATGTTAACAGATGATCGACTCTCCCTCGGCTGTCACCAGCTGGCCACTGGTGGGGTCGTAGGTTCCAGCCAGGTAGTAAAGATTTTGACTGTTGCTGTTGGGTTTCCTGATACGGCTCAGGCGCTCATATTCAGCTCGGCTTACCACCTGGCACTTATGGGAGATGGTCTGGACATCATTTTCATCCTGATGGGAACTTTGGTACAGGGCATGCTGTGAAGAGAGAAGAAAGGTAGGTGTAGGTGTGCAATATCTACTGTACCTAAAGTCAATCAAAACCAAACAAGACTTCTGGTGACTACTGTACCTTGCCATCCCGGTGCCTTTTTCCAAGCTTAGTCTCTTCAGGGTGGTAAAACCACTTTACTTTGACTACCATGTTGCTTGACCAGGATTCCCAAAGACTCTCAATGCGACCAATGAAAGGGAGATGGGGTCGACCAGCTGAGAGGAAAACTGCACAGTCGCCAACTCGGACGGTGTCTTTCCCCCGAACAATGGCCTTGTAGAAGAGCTTCCGGGCTTTTCCTTTCAAACCCCGTCTCTGATGACAGAAAAAGTAAAGTTTAAGGGACTCTTTCAGAAACTACAACCATTTTAGACTGGCATTAAAACAGAAAAATTGGGACAAGAAATTACCTGAGTGGGGTTCCCAGACCACCTCCACAGTTGCCGTCCTGGCATGAATGAGGATGAGTTGGGTGGGCCCTCTGAAGATGGTATCTTCTGTTTTTTAGGGAAATCTTTGGAAGATTTGGACTGCACTACAGAGGAAGAGTTGTTGGCAATCTCCTTTCTCCTCTGAGATTTTCCTGTACTACTACTGACTGCAGTCTTTGAATTAGAGATAGTCAAAGTTTTGGCTCCGAAAGTATGTCGTGGTGGGGCGGTCGGAGGTTCAGGATGCTGCTGTTGTTGTTGAAGCAATGTGTGATGAGAAGAAAGGCAACCCTGAAGCAGAAGCCGTGATGCCTCCTCTTCATCTGAACTGTAGGATGAGTCATTGTCAGATGAACATATACTAGAGCTAGACAATGAGCCTGAACTAGATGCACTGGAGGACCCCGAGGATGATGACGAAACAGAAAGACGAGACAGAAAGCGTCCCGATGTGTGCATTGCTGCCCTTCTGGAATCTTCATCTTCATCTTCATCCATATCTGAACAGAAGCTTAGGCAGTCGCTGTGGCAGTTTGGCCCATAATCTGCATATTCACTAAGCCTGAGACTCTGAGGGTGTTTACGCATGTCTGAGGAACTTTTGAGAAGATGGCAACTGTTCCTTTTGGCATCTTTGACTAGAAGAACAGACTGGGAGTAGCCCATTGTTGAGCTTAGTTCTCCTATTCCTTTGGCTCCAAAGCCCTTTTCCATTCGTCCACCTCTTTGTGCCTCTGGGTTTCCAAGAAGCAACAATGCTTTTCCGTTCTTAGTCTTGGGGGACGTTACCCCTTCGTGGTCCAGTTTGACAAGAAATTCCTTCCTGTCTCCTGACTTTCTACCTCGTAATCCAGGGACGCCCTTGTGACCAAGAGGCAGACCTGTTGCCAACTGCTGATTTCCAAAGGAAGTACAACCATTCGCAATGCTGCTGAAGGAGTCCACCTCAAAGGAAGTGCTGAATATGCCTTTGGCTGGAGTGGTCATGGTGGAGCTAAGTAAGGGGAACATGTCTGACTCCTTTCCCCTTAGAGCTTTCTTTGTTAACCCAGTAAACTGGAAAAAATCCATGGAGGGTTTCCTCCTGGACATGGCAGCAACCGGCCAGCCAAGAAGAGGGGAAACAGTTCCAGGCACATTCTCAGATGCACAGCTCTTTGATGATGCATTGACGGATTTGGGCCTTCCTGTTGAGGGAGACAAACAAAGGTATTGCTATGGGGATGCAGGAAAACAACCCTTCATTCAGTGATTACTTATTTGCATTTTCCAAGCTCCACTTCCTAAGATACTACCTTTAGCCCCTTAGAGAAAACAGATACAAACAGATATGGCTGACAGGGGAACGTCTGATGACTCCATGTTGTTGTGTTATTGCAGATAACATCTGATGAGTTAGAGCTGCTGGACTGGTAGTTCAGGGCTTTAAGTAGGACTCTATAGTTAAGTGGCGTTCAACCTTGATGCCAGTTTCCCTCATCCATTTGTTCATTCAAATACATCTCATTCCATTAATCAACCAAGCACTGATCTCATCAATGCAGATGTGTTAATTGCACAGAGTCATTAAATGTAAGGAGCAAATAAAATGTATACAGATTATCCAACCTTACATCTGATAACACTTTTATGGCTCTTGACAAACATTAAAGAAATATTTTTTTGGGAGTGTTAGTTCCAGGAACAAGAACTTAGGGACAAACAGGTTGAGAAACATCTACCCAGCAAGTTTCTTTGACAGTCCCTGTGATTACTGTGTAAAGCAATAAATCACAAAAACCTGCTATGGAAACTTGTTTAATAGATATTCCTTAACATGCCTTTTGAAACAACATTTTTATTTCTTTCATTACAGGTCAAACATCACACCTTAGGGATGTATGTGAATTATGAGAGATTTTAATCTTAGAATGCAACAAGCATCAGTTTAAAACATGTAACTCAAAATAGTTTTAATCCAATCAATGTGGAATGTGGGAAACTGTAAGAATGTGAATGATGCAGCTGTCAACTCGCACCTGACTTGGCTTTCATAACAATCTTCCTGGGCTCTGTGTTAGTGGAACACTCTGAGGACACATCAGCCTGTTGAATCATCTTCTCTAGAGTGGAGGTCTTCCTCCTGCGGCAGCTAGGTGAGACCAGGTGGACTGGTGATGGCTCTGCACCTGCAGTATATCAACAATGCCACAGGCTTAATGACAAGCATGGAAACTTGGCACAATGTCTAGCATTACTAAACACTAGACTCTTTGTTTATATTGGAGATCAAAGGTGTTTATCTGCAGAAACGTACAGTGGATTTGGTAGCCTGGTGGAAGCAGGCGAATATTCGAAAGAGAAATCCATCCCCGGTCTCCATCATCAAACTCTACCATGATGCTGCCCTCCTTCTGTTCCTCACCTGGACCACCTGTGAAAAAAAAATTTACAGCTCTAAACCACATACATAAAAAAACAGTAATATTATCTATCTATCTATCTATCTATCTATCTATCTATCTATCTATATAGATATAGATATAAGTATCTAGGTTGCTTTTAAACATTGATGGAGATTTGTTTCGTGTGTGTGGGTGAGAATGATCTCACCTTTACGGACATATCCAGGATACAGACAGCGGGACCGTTCACTCCAGTAAGCACACACTCTTGTTCCAGGCGTCAGAATTTCCACCGTATCTGGCTGCACATCTAAAACCTGAAACACATAGATGACTTTAAAAATTAACCTACATATCTCACAGAGAGGCAGCTTATAAAGCATAACAAGTTGATTTAGCTAAAACACACACATTCAGAACATGAGATATCTTTGCAAAAGCATAGATATCTTTGAGGCCCTCCCCTTAAGGCAGTTATAACCATGGGTATACCTTTCTCAAGAGACTCTGTTGTTTGATTTTGTTCCCATAGTCAGTTTCTCATACTGAACCAGAATAAAAAGAGAGGAAATCAGCATCACTGAATGGGGCGTCTGCTTTGAAATAATAGAATAAAAGAGCAGAGAGGTGAAAAAAGCCTAAATCGATGACTTTATTGTGAGGCTGCCAGCTCCCCTCCCACTATACAGAGCACATGCACCAAGGGCTCTTTCAGGCCCAGTTCAAACGGGTCTGCTGTAGATACGGCCTTTCTGGCAGACAGAGCAAATGGCGATCTGGGAAGTTTTTGGCTGGGATATGCAGGAAGTGGTGTTGGAAGCAAACGACTGATAAGAAGTCTTAAAAGCAGCACAGGAAAAAGTAGGTATCACTACACTGGGGGACTAATGCTAGTGGTTATATAGCAGTGTCTCAATTAAAGTTTTTTTTTTTTTTTGTAGCTTGATTCCCCTGAAAACTATAAACAATTGTAGTCTCCATCAAAACACTGCTATTTGAGAAGACCAGTTTGAGTATTTGAGTGTGCAATCTGGCCCAAATTGCTTCAACCAATGACATGCATTTGGGACATCACT
The DNA here is from genome assembly GCF_018340385.1 of Cyprinus carpio. Classification (NCBI taxonomy): domain Eukaryota; kingdom Metazoa; phylum Chordata; class Actinopteri; order Cypriniformes; family Cyprinidae; genus Cyprinus; species Cyprinus carpio. The sequence goes on from NC_056583.1 coordinate 18,303,878, forward strand.
GTTTATCTGTTTATCTGACTAATGGCAATGCTTAGGCAACCTGTTTGAATACAGTCATTATATATGTAATTCATCTGGTGCAGAAATTACAAATTTCATCTTGAACTCCAGAGAAAATGCTCAGTAATACAGAAGGGGAACATGGGTGTGAAATCCAATGTAAAAAATAACATCTGTTTGTGCATGAAAATGTGCACATTTCACACCAAAACAAAAATTCTGTCATCATTTACTCGCCCTCAAGTCATTCTAAACTGTATTCTTCTGTATTTCTTTCTTCTTTAGAACGTAAAATATGATATTTTGAAGAATGCTGATAACTAAACAGTTTCGATCCCTATTGACTTCCAGTGTATGCACAAAAAATACAATGGAAGTCAAAGGAAATGCAGAAGAAAGATATGCATACAGGTTTGAAAACAACAGGAGGCTGAGTTTCATTTACATTTTGGGTGGACAATCCCTTCAAAGTCAACATCATCAAGAAAAAATAAAAAATAAGTTTTTTTAACGGACTGGACTGTGAAAAGTGGGATTTACACACCAAAATGGAGCCAGACAAAATGACTTTGAATCAAGGAAATAAATAAGGAGAATTTTGGTTTCATGTTGACTTTAAGTTTATGTAAACCTGAGCTGTGCTTACTTCGTAATTCCACACTAGTTCCAGTAATGCTGATACACAACCATACACATAGGAACAATGCTGAAGGCTTATGGGCGAGTGAATTGTGTTCAATGTCAAAGCTTTTACTGTGTTAGCCTTCAATGTGAATATAGCATTAGCTCTCTTGTTCTTTCTGTTCTCCCAGCTTTATCTTTCCCACAACTATGCACAAATGACATCCAACACTGACACAAATGACAACCTCCTCTCTTTGTTTTGCAGCTTGTGGATTGTATCAAGAAGAGATATCTTCAGATGTTTTGTGTACTGTACTGAATTTGAGAGTTGCACAGAGCATGCTCATTAATACATCTTTGAGGGAAATTGGGGATGGGTGGGGAAAGCTTGCAATAGGCGGTCTCTAGCCAGCGAGACACTTTTTTTTAGCCTGTGATTTTGAGAGAGATGAATGAGAGAAGTAATGCAAGTAATGTATTCAAATGAATGCATGCCGACAAAGAGCTGTTGGTTTACGGTGTGTAATCAACTCCCTTTTCCCCCGTCGGCTTAGATAAACTATGCGTGTAAGTATAACCCGCAGTTCAGCCCTAAAGATGTTCCTAAATAAGAAGATAAATAAATAAAAAGGGATAAAACATGCTCTTCTGTACATCCCCCAGGGGGGCCACGCAGAACTAATAAGTAACAGCTATATACAGTCACAACGTGAAACTGTATATGCAGGAATCTAATGGACTGCTGGACCGCATTGGGAGCAGCTAACGAAGGGTACTGCCTAAAAAAAATGCTATATTAGCTAGTTCCTTGTGTTGTCTGCTTCCCTCTATCACAACCAGATGCTGAAATGCTCCTTTAAAGATGAATTTGATGCTCAATGAGATAAAACAATAAGCAATAAAAGACACAAATGTGAAAGAATGCCTAAAGTTGGACTATAGTCCCGCACACACCCATCATAGCAGTTTACACGCTTCATGGGTAAGTAACTGCCTATCGGAGGACAACCAACTCACACACACTCACACAACCCCAGATGCTATGTTCTTAACTGCTTTTGCAGAAAGTCACAGAGCTGGGCTGGATCCAGCCTTGAGCTGATGGGGCTCTGGGGGAGAACAAGGGGTCTGTGAGAGCCTGTGAGGGTGGCCTGAGGAGCTGGTTTTACCCAAGGCCTGTATGGGAAGATGGAGGAGGTCTTCGGGGGAACGAGCCACTGAAGAAGCTTTTTAAAGGGTCTCACCGCTTGCTGAAGCAGCTGCTCCAGAGAGTAGATCCTCTGCCTGTTTCTGCGCTCTCCTTCAACAACAACACTAAAGCTGAAGAAAGATATAAATAAAGACTTTTTAATTATGTTAAATTCTGAATGTAATCAACCATCCATCCATCTCTTCATCATTCCATCCATCCATCGTTTCATCCAATATCCCATCCATTCATCCATCCATCCATGTTTTATTGAAAATACAGGGTTATTGCCTTACATATCAGGCGGGTCCAGTGTATGTACATAGGCAGCGTACAGTAACTCGTCCTCTTTTGATATTAACACTTTCAGCCCATCCCTCAGGATTTCTTTGGTGAGAATGCAGTTGGGCAGGGCTGGTTGTGACAAAAACAGATTAAAGTGAGAGGGCATCCTCTTTTTACCACATGCATATCATGTCTCGACATGCATCCAGTTGCATGTAAATGTAACAGCATTATGCATGTCTGTTTCTATATATCTTACTCAGTATTGCACTGCCCATCGGCTCTGGTTCCTCCTCCTCTTCTTCTTCTTCCTCTCCCTCTGAAAAGCTGCTGTTGTCATCTATCCGGAATCCCTCATCGGAAGCAAAGCTCTCCAGCAAACGACTGACTGCACGCCCCTTAGCCTGCTAACAGTCACGAAATGGCATGTGAGTCTCTTTCTCTCCCTCTCACACACACACACACACACCCATAATGGCCCCGGAGAAAGTGATTCAGGGCTCCAACATTCATTCAAACTCCTGTCCAAATATATCATAACCTCTTGCACCTTAACAGGTCCATTCTTGTGCACAGCCCTTGGTACTTATATATTGCTCAAAAAGCTGTCATATATTAATGTGATGGAGGTTTCGTCACTTGGGGTGATGCTGTTCGGTTTTCATTTTACAAGCGTGTCTCTAGGGTGAGGTCTTTGAGCGGAGTGTCAATTTTCCCTGCTCGCTGATTAGGCAGGCAAAGTCCGCTCACATGCCTCGCTGATGACCTCACAAAGGGCCGACGGTGACAGCCTTGATGCCTATGGTGTAAATCCTTTCAAAACTATTGACTGTTTTATTTAAACAATGCATGATTCAGCCTGTGAATTAGCAGGCGGATCCCATCTTATCTTTATTGTGAGCAGATTTATGAGAGCCCCTGACAGGACAAACCACGCAAGATTGCATAATCCTTCTCGGAGGGGTGACTTTTTATGGGTGCCAAGGGGGCAAGGCAGACAGATCTAGGCCTCTAGGGGGGTAATTCGCTATGTGGCGCTGCAGCCTTGCTACATCACACCAACTTTCAGTAAAACTCTAATAAATAAGCTCAGAAGTACCTTGCAATGCTGTTCACCAGTAAATATTGTGTTTGGGCTGCAAACTAGATGTTTTAACTACCTTAGACCAACCAAAGAGACCATGCTGGTAATCCAGTTTTCATGGAAAGTGAGCACATTCCATACCTGCTTGTTTCTGATTCGTCTGCTCCATGTGATGTTATCATACTGAGACGACAGCGCTTCTAACCAACAGCTTTTCCTCTGAAACAACCATAGGGAACATGTTAGCACAGTAAGACCTCCACAAGGCCTTGTTTGTAGCTTATTTACCAAAGTGTTGCGAACAAAACATAGATATACCTTTCCAAGAAACACAGCGCTCTTCCTGGTGGTCTTTTCTCGTGGAGTAGGTGAGGTCTTGAGAACCCTAGTATGATCAAAGGTGTTCTCCCTTGACCCCTCTCTGCATTTGGGGCCAGTCAATCTCCTCTCCACCTCCTGTCCTGAGTGATAATGGTCAGCACTGACCAGGGCCCGCCTACAGGGGGCCTGCCTTCTCTTCATCTCTTCTTTATTGACAGACACATTCATAGACCCTGGAGGGAACACAAAAAACATTAAGTGTGACAGTGAAAAATTAGTGTTTGTGAACTAAGGTGATATCTGTCAATCCCTACTGTCTAATTAAATAAGGATGTAACATTTACCGAATCCTTGTCTTTCCATTTTGTTCTTGGATTTGTGATTGGCATCAAGCTTCACGATGGAGCACTGTGAAGGACGGCCAAATCCAGACAGTTGCTCTTTAGATAATAGATTCCTGATGCCCTCTGCCCCTTCCTCGCTGACATAGATGCCATCATCTTCCCCCTCTGTGAAAATGATAGATCGATTGAATGCATTGATATCTTAACTGGACTACAGTTCACAGCGGGCATCTGAATCAGTCATGGTGAATGCAGCCTGACGATTTCTCTCACTGTATGATTTGTTCGATATTTAGCAAAGTTCATGAAATGGGTGCCAAATGTGGCTGTGACTGTCAATGTTCACAGGAACTGTGGCGGTCAGAGAAGCCTAGTCACTGACAGGTTTGACCACCAGACCTCTGCTTCCCACAAGTGTCTGATTCCTGTTTACAGCCACACATACACGACAATTCACAGGTTTGGAATCACTACAAAACTATGTTTTTGAAAGAAACAGCAAAAGTCAGCAAAGCTGCATTAAATTGATCAAAAATGGCAACTGATTACACTTATTTCTATTTCAAATAAATTCTGTTCTTCAAACATTCTGATGAATTTTGGGATATTACACACAAATTGCTAAATGGAAACACAAAGATGAAAAAAAAAAAGAAGTATAACATTTTCTGAAACTTGTACACTGACTTGAGAAGGATACATTTTTATTCAGTAAGAATACATTAAGTGATTTATATACATTTTTAATTATAAATACTAGATGAAAACCTTAAAATTATAAAACTGGAACTTGGCAACTACCTGAAATAAAGTGTAAGTAGAAGTGCTAAAATTACTAAAGCTAAAATTACAAAATGACTGAAACTAAAATTAAACTGAAAACTGAAAATATAAAAATTAAATAAGCTAATTCAAAATATTAATAAATACTATGATGGTATATGAATAATCTTTAAAATAACACTATTTCCCGAATGCCTAAAAAATTCTATTTCAAGCTTGTACCAATTTCCCCAGAAGTGATGATTTTGCTCTCTTGATATAAGTTTGTAACATGAACGACACCTTATGCATTCTAACTGTCAGTTAATTAAGATATTCAGATAAAGTTATATCTCATGCTTTCTGTGGCACTGTTTTTGTATCATTTTGTAATTTGTACTGTATTTTTGATCACCTAAATTTGAATTTTTTTCAAAAAGATATTAATAGCTTTGTGATTCAAATTTTTTTGACTTGCAGTGTATGCACACAAAGTCATACACGCATGCTTCGGTGTCACAGATACGTATTGGCAGATGCCGTCTGTGGGCTATGTGTCTCGCATAGAGCGGAGATGGCACGGTGGCAGCAGTGTCGAGTGTCAACACAGTGCTGACACACTTGTCACTTACAAGGCGCTCGTCAACACTCTCGCAAGCTCGTGAAATGTGAAAAGGATAACTTTCAGGGCAATTAACAGAGCAGCGTCAACAGCCTAGCTCGACCGCAGGCATAGCTCACATTAGCGTTCATTACCACCGTTATTTCATCTCCACTTTGTTCACTTACAGAAGTGTGTTTGCAGGGAATGTGAACTAAAACATGTAGCGGAACTGGGGCAGTGGAGGGAGTGTATCTCTTTTTTCCCTGTAGGTGTGGCATTCTTGAACACAGCATGACGCAGGCTAGCATTACGGATTAGGTTTTGCCCAATGCATGTCTGAGGAGTTGTCATTAATTTTTTTTTAATCCCATGACAGTTGAGCAGGGAAATGAGAGGATCCGCTGATTGTCATGGTGAGATGCATCTCTCTCAGCCCATAACTCACCTGTGTCGCTGTCGGAGGGAGAGATGCCCTTCTCGGTAGCTTCTAGCTTGCTATCGGTCACAGCTGTATTGCATAGCAGCTGCTGAGTTCGGGTTGGCAGGAGTGAGGAGCACAGGATGGCCTTTGACATCGCACCTCTTCTCATCACAGTCCCCTTCCCATCTGATTCCTGTTGGACTGCTGCCCCACTGCCTGCTGGGACAGAAAAAAAAAATTCATCAAAGCCTTTGTACAGCAAAAATTTCTAAATAATCTAAAGTCATCTACATATTAATGCAATTAAAATACCTGTGTCGCATACATCTAGCATATATTATTGTTTACCTGTGTCACTGTGCTCTCCAGTTTTACTATTATATGTGTGTTCTTCTCTTTCACTGTGCTCTCGGGACAGATGTTCTGTAATAGTGCATGGTGTATTGGTTTCTCTGTGACACAATAAGTTCACCAGTCTCGATCCACGATTGGCTTTGGCTTTCTGCTTCAGCTGTGAGCAAGCTTTCTGTTTAAACTTTGTGCTCAGCAGTCTTGGCCTGCCTCTTGGTCTACAGTGAGCCTTCATCTGAAACAAAGATAGGAAGAGAATTCAACCACACGCAAAATTTGAGTTGACAAAATTTGACTCATAAACTGTGATTGGTGTCTTTCTTGCATTGATTTGAATGCTAAATTGTGATGGGTCTTTATTTTAATAGATATTTAACCATGGAAGATGGGAGATAACTGACCAAACAGATAACAGAAAACAGTGTGGAGTTTCATGATAATAGCAAAGTTAAAGGTTACATTTCAAAAAACATCAAGAATTCACTTTACTATTTAAAGAAATTTTAAATTCAAGTTTGAACATTTAGAATATCTGACATTCAAAATCTATCTGACAGTAATTACATAATTGTGATTTTACACACAATAACAACATATTTAAGACTAGGTTTTCAAAAACATAACACATTTTTTTCAGCATTATAAAAGCAATTAGCTACAAACCTGTGTGCTACTGAGATGGTGGTAAGGGCTACTGGTCATCCTCCTCTTCCTGTCTCCGCCTCCAGTCAAATCCTCTGCTGTAAGCAGGCCCGGCCCTGGCCCCACCCCCGCTCCAGCCGACCTGTCCATCACAACAGAGAGGTATTCATGAGGGAAGAGAAGAACGAAGGATGAAAAGGAGAGATCAGAGGCGAGCGAAGGGCTTGCCTTCCCTCTCTGTGGCTCTCTAATAACCTTCTTTTCAGGCTTTGATGAATGGAGAGGCAGGGGCCTGGTTCCCCGCTGCACGCTTGAAAAATAGGGATCTGATGCCAAACCGAGAAATATCTGAGAGAAGTGCTGGTAAAGCAACCTCCCACTCATAATTTTGTTTGTTCTTTTTTCGCTCTCCCTCATCTAAGTCTCTCTGTCTCTGCTTACTCCTTTTCCACTCTGTGCCAATGGTTTCGGGGCTGTGAATTCCAGCATTACATTAATAAAAAAACCCTTCTCTTTCTTATTACCATATCAATGCATCTGTTCCTGCACAAAGCAGCACAATGCACAGGCCTTCAGGAGGGCAACAAGAGTGAGTATGTGTGTGCAGCCAACCATCTAGCAGACCTATTACACTGAAATAAGGCTCATACACTCGCTCTGCGGCGATCAGCCTCTGTTTTACAGTGTGTAAGCATCAGTGTTTTTACTCTGGAGAAGCAGACAGCTACTTCAAATCCCGCTACAGGCTGCCTTAGTCAGTGCTCGGGGCGGGGGGATGGCAGAGCAGACATCAGCTGGCCCGTCAGTCACTGGGATGATTGGCAGGTGAGTGTCGGAAGCCGTGTCGACGTGTGCTTGGTGAATTCCAGCCTCCCTTCAGTGTCCTAGTGACAGCTATAGTCAGTCACTCGCAAAGTGACTCCCGAATCAAGCCATGAAGACATTTTTAATTTTTCTTGCTAATTAAGGTGCCACATCACCAACTTGACCCCATGATTTCTGCAATGTCAGATGCTGGAGTGTTTCCCAGCATGCATAAAACAGTATGCATAAATCAATTACTGCCTCATTGTTTACTGTACTTGATGTTTACTGCATTTTGCGCAACTACATTTAAAATGTATTTTTTACCTTAATGATGTGTATGATGTTAAGGGCTATAAGGTTGAAAACATATTTTAATATGTTTTAGGGTGGAAACATTTTAATATACACTTGTCACAAGGTGTCATGTTCCTATTCTGCAGAAATTCTGATTTTAAGAAATTGCTCATGGCAAAATCTCCTCATTTATATATCATATAATTCTGCACCATAAAATTTGCACGACATGTCCCAACTGGGTGGATTGTTTACTTGCGTGACCCACTAATAGTGCAGCACTGGCCAAATTGATCCACGCAGAACAGATCTGCACTGCCCACTGGGTCACACATGGATAATTTGTCATTAATAATTTATACAAAAATAATTAATTAATGAATAATGAAATATTGAATAATTTTCTCAGCTGAATAGCACAGTCTCGTCCCACTTTTGGAGCATTTGGCTTTCCATACACCTCGCAGCTAAATGAAAAGGCTGCTGAAGAACAAGAAGAAGAAAAGTTTGGCATGCATACGCGAAGGATAAATACATCAAACCAAAATCAATGCATATGATATTTCAGGATTACTCATCCAATTAGAAGAAGACCTGGCAGAAATGTATGATTCATATACACGTGTGAAGACATTTGCTTACATAGACACACATTCATATATACATTCACTGCAAAGGCCCAGCACTGCCTGTGTTGTGTTCCACTCTTCCTTTCAGCTGTCTGAACACTGGCTGTCTGCCCTTTACTCTGGCTGGTGCTGTCAGAAAGAATCAGTGTCCCCAACACATAGACTCCAGCCCTCCTCCTCAATACAAAGAGCTCCTGCTTTATCTGGAGATGGAGGGAGGATCCCGCAGAGACAGAGAGGCACAGATACATGACCAGGACAGATGGGTGGAAAAACATAGACCATGATCCAAAAACCTTAGCAGAAAAGTTCTAGTCTACAAACATTTTGGTTTGTAAAAAGTCATTCAGATTTGTAGACTTTCTTAGAATGCATTACAAATTCAGATATAGAAATAGGCTTTTCAGACCTAATATAACATTATATTCATAATGCTGACCAAAGTTGCCAAATACACATCTACAAATTTAGATATTTAATAAATACACTTCTTTGAATAAATACATTTCTTTTATGATCACCACACATTTACTTGAATCAAAAATACAGTAAAAACAGTATTACTGTGAATTATTAATACAATTTAAAATATCTGAATATTTGAGTTGGCAAAATTTTCCAACGGTTAAATTTTCAGCAGCCATTACTCCAGTCTTCAGTGTCACATGATCCTTCAGAAATCATTCCAATGTGCTGATTTGGTGCTCAAGCAACATTTCTTATTCTCATCAAACAGTTGTGCTGTTCAATAGTTGGATTTTTTTAGGATTCTTAGATAAATAGAATGTTTAAAAGAGCAAAAGAGAAAGAGAAATGCCTCAAGATCAAAGTGGACACAAATTAGAACAACTGAAGTGAAAGAAAGAAGAGAAAGAGAGAGCGCGCAATCCAGAGAGAGTCACTCTACTGACCAGAGCTAGATCAATGGACACTAACCTCTATCGACCAACCATCACATGCAACGTGAACATGCCTGTCTACACCCCATTCTCCACATCAGCATCCGATAAATTCATCCAAAAACATCATATTACCATATTACCCACAATCCCTATTCCAAACCCCCTTCAGAAGACACCTGGAGATTAATTATTGTTTTTTGAGAGACAATGCACTGAGCACAACAAAACTGAGGGGAACTGTAGAAAATATCTTGAAGAACAAAAGCATTACCAAGAGTAAACTCTTCAGCTCTGAAGGAAGTAAAGAGAGTGTTGAGTGCACTTCCCTTTCTCCTCCTTCTCCTCAAATACAGCCTTATGAAGTCGTTAAGGGCCTTAATAAAGGCCCTGTTTTTGTCAAAACAGAGAATAAAGCTTTGGTCTGTAGCAGAGAGGTTTTTTTTCTCCCAGACCGTGTGCATCTCAGATTCACTTCTACTGCATTTAAATGCCACAGAGTCTCAAAAACCCCCAAAGCTCGGGGGACCAGGTAACCGTGGAAACCTGATTAGTAACCCGACACCAGGTCTGAGGCAGGGTTTGGTGTGCGGTTGCTTCAGCTTGATGAGGACTGTGGATTGGGCGTCTATTAAAGAGCAGAGCTCTCCGCTCTGTCTGTCGCCACCCAAAGGTAACCTTCTGACCTCCTGACCCCGAAAGGCCCCTCTAGTCCTTGTGTCAACTCCATGTCACATTCCTGCTGTTGAGAGAGAGAGAATGTGTGTGTGTGTGTGTGTGTGTGTGTGTGTGTGTGTGTGTATGTGTACTTGTGTGAGTATGCTGGTAGGAGAATTCACAGTCCTCTAATCACAAACCCCTTCCACTCAGAGAGGTCAGGATTACACAGTAATGCTATTCAGGGAAGGGCATTGATTAGCAAGACACAATCATCAAGAAGAGAGAGAAAAAGGGAGGGGGAGACAGTAAAAGAGAGCAGGAGAAAACGGTCATGTGTGTGTGCGTGTTCCTATCATGGTCTCCTTCACAGCCCAATAATCAAATTCTAGCATTCTTTCACTGGAAAAGATGCTGAATGTTGCTACCATCGAAACCCTCAATCATTCCAGCAAATGAATATATATCAGCATAAATCCCAGCATATGAGCACTCTGCTGTGTTTTCATATGCAGGAAACCATTTGACAACCATTAAGTGACCAAATATGATTTGTTTTCATTTTGAACAGTATATGTTTTGTAATTTTAAGCCAAACAAACTTGCTTATAATGTATACATATCCTAATTTTCTTTAAATTCCTATAAATTTAATTTCCTTAAAATAAAAAGTCATTTGGTTTAATGTTGTGTCAGCTAATGGAGCAATATTTACAAATTTTTAAGTGTCCTAATATATTTGTAGTTCATGTACCATTTAAAAGATGGTACAATATTTTATATATTTTTGAAAGAAGTATCTAATGCTCACCAAAGCTGCATTTATTTGTTAAAAAAAATACAGTAAAAACAGCAATTTTGTGAAATATTATTGCAACCTAAAATAACTGATTCAAATAAATAAATACATGTTTTAAAATAAATAAATAAGAATCTTTGAACACAATAAAATTACCTGAGATGCAACACTACATAAGACATATGACTTATTTTCCGGGAATGTACTTTTAATCTAATCTAAATGTGCAGCCAGACAAAACACACTTACATTCAAGATATAATCTATGAAAAAACAAGTCTTAATATTTTCACTAGGGTTGCATCTTAAGAAAATTTGTTTTTGCATTTTCTATTTGTTTGTTTTAATGATTTTTAGACATTTTTACTGGAAAAGTGGTCAAACAAGCCTACTCCCATGGCCTCTTGGGACAGTAAAGTGTCTTTCAAAGGAAACCAATGATATTCGGACACATGGTTAGGTGTGGTCTGGTCTAAAATCTGCAGTACATGCAGGTCTCCAACACATGCTCCCATGATGCTCTGGTGCAAGATACCCAGCGTGCTCCCAAACACATCACTAAACAAGTCCTCTCCTAACACTCAGATGGGATTTGATCCTCTTGGCAATGCCACAACGACCCATCAACACCCTTAACCTTGTCTACTGAACTTTGACCTCAAACAGATTTGCCCTGACACCGAAGGATGTTACACGTTTTAGTAAACAAATGTGAGAAGTGAGAGACTGAAAAAAAAACCACATACCAACACATAACCTCAAATCGAATAATGCTGACAAACATCACAATAAAAGTTATCGTTCAATTGTTTGACAATTCATGTTATCTGCCATCAAACTGATGTAAACCATGATGAGAAAGTCAAACCTCTGCGTCTCTCTGCCATTCCCTAAAGGGACTCTAAAAATTACTTTTTATGACTCGGATAAATTTTAGTGGCGGGAAGTTGTCATTTGTTTTATTTGGCAGGGGAGCTTTATTAACGACAGGGATAAATGTGCGCTGGGTATAGCATGTGTAATTAAGCTCTGGCTCCTGCTTTTCATTAGCACCCTGCTAATCAACCAGGCTAGTAATAAAATGGGAGTTTTGTTAATCAGGAAGGGTAAACTTGATTTGATTGAGTTTATCAAAATGTCTAAGGCCTGGCATAAACAGAGGTGTATCTCAGGGGAAAATGCTCATCCATCAGAGTGATAACTTAAAGCCCTGACTTGGTGCAGGCAATTGGTCTCTGCGCTTTATCAAATTAATATCGCAGACGCGTCAGAAGGGAGTTGCAACACTTGTAGATAATCAATGGAAGTTGTAAATATGATTAATGACAGCTCTTCGCACTGATTAAGTACTTAGTCTGCCTTGTATGAACTGATAGGAGCCATCTAGACTTATTTACATACACATAATACGTGGTAGAATCGGACTGCGCATACACGTACAAAATGAGTTCACAAACATAATCTTTCAAAACATCTCCTATCTAGACTGTTATTACAGGTAAAGAATTGTTTCCTGAGCTAAGCTTATTACTGGTCCCAGTAAAGTTCTAATTTAATCCCAACTCTCTTGCTCCAGAAACTGTGGAACTGTTTTCATTATTACTGTAAAAGAGCAATAGAACAATAACACTTTATTTACTGCTCTGCAGGATTATATGATTCTAAATGTAAACAGTACTCATAAAACGTATACATCTATACTTGTGAGAACCTCACATATACTTATATAGGACTTACATAAAGCTAGTTATAACAACATTCTTGTTTACTAGTAACGAATACTCCAGTATTTGCTAAGCCATTGCTTAAAGTCTCAATAAAAGTAGTGGCAGATTTATTTTATTTGTATTTATTTTTTGCTGTGTTGTGATGAATGTAACAGGTTATCCAAAAAAATAAAAAAATGTAAACACATGGATACAGATTATAAGATGTATATATCCTGTTCTCATCTCTAGATATGGCCCTCTGTCACTTTAAATCTAAGTTCATTTTTATCATTTGCCAGGGTAAAATCTCAAGTTCGACTTCTTAGAAATATGAGGTATCAATACATTAAATTAAAACAAAATCTGGCCAATTCATGAACCTTTCTTCTATCAAGGAAGGTTTCTGCAAGTCACTTGTACTGCATTTCAGGATTTTGGCCCGAACAAAAATGAAAAAGACTGTAGAAAAGTGAAACAAGCACAAAAGGAAACACTCACTTGACTTTTTTAGGGGCATCATTGGGGACAAGGGGTGCCAACATGGATTTGCGCTTCCGTGGCCTTCCGGGGCCTCGACGAGCTGGACTGCGTGAGGTCTCTTCTTTCCTGTAAACACACAAACATGCACACACACAGCCTGTCAATCACTCTAATTCACATTAACGATGCTGAATGGAACAAAACACTAAGCCATCCTAATTGTGAGAGTGGACTAGAGGAAAGACTTAAGCACAGCTCAGGCTTATGCAAAAAGGACTCAGCACATACTGGGTGGTCTCAGCAGAGTGTTGCGAGGGGACAGAGAAAGACCTCGAGAGAGACTGTGAGAGTGTGTGTCCTGAAGGATCGAAAAGAGTTTGATCTCTCCGTGCATGTGTGTAAATGGGTTTTGAAAGGTGCATGGTGTGCATTTATATGTGGAGGCTGTGTATTTGTGAAAGTGGTCTGTGGTTTGCTCACTGGTGGTCATGTTTTCTCTGTAGCTTGGCCAGCTCCCTCTGTTTTTCCTTGTAACGCCGCTGCAGTTCTGCCAGCTGTACACGCATCGCTAACTCCTCCTGGTCCAGCGTTTCCATGGTACCCTTAACAGGGCACACCTACACATGGAACGAATAATCTCCAGTGAGTTTAGAGTATCTAAATTGCAGTCAACTTTGTGCCTTTTCGTAGGATTGTGTTTCTTCCGCAGAATCTAAATAGAGATATTTTGAATATTCACAATGCTCTTTTCCATACAGTGAAAGCATACAGTGAGACCTTTAAAAAGGCCTAAATCACATCAAAAAAATATCATATAATTGTTCCATACGACTAATGCTTTGTTTCAAGTCTTTTGAAACCAATACAACATTTTTGTAGTTCTTAAATTATATTGCAATGCAAGTAGGGCTGAACAATTTGAAGAAATAATCCAATTATGGAAATGTTAATAAATGAACACGAGTTACGTGTACCGGTTCGGGACGTGGCGTCCACTTGCACTTCCTACGCAGATTGAGGATTCTGCGAATGGGTGTAGTTGAGTCTGTTGGTATGGGTGGGGCCAGTTCCAATGCCCGGGCGGCAGCTAGGGTTGCCAAACTTTGGAGGTCAAAGGTCAACATGTCTTCTCTGCACAGAATGAGAAGAAATAAAGGAATTCAAGGATAAATCACATCATCTGATCTTACAATGACAGAGAAGAAGAATAGATATTTATCTAGGATGGGATGTCCGGGCCTGTTCCTAGAAGGCCAACTTCCCACAGAGCCAAGCTCCAACCTGGAAGCTTCTAATAATTCTGAAGACCTTGATTAACTGGTTGAGATATATTTAATGATATTTAGAGCAAATTTGAAGTTTATTTGAAGCCAAAGTTCCAAACCCAAAGCACTATTATTCAATGGATATTTCACTTATTCACCTTCATGTCATTTCAAACCTGTATGACTTACTTTCTTCTGTGGAACACAAAAGAAGATGTTTTGAAAAATGTTGGTAACCAAAAAAAAAAAAAAAAAAAAGAAAAAAAGAAAAAACACTGAGACATTTTTCCAAAAATATAGTTTTTTGAGTTCCACAGAAGGAAGCAAGTCATGCGTCTGAGTAAATGATGACAGAATGTTAGTTCCTGGGTGAACTATCCTTATGGTGTCACGTGTTTTTTGACCCTTATAAAATGTGTTAATGTCAGGTGTAAACAGAAGCCTCCGTCTCTCTATGTATATTAAAAAGTGACCTAGCAAAACAGACACCAAGCCTGTTCCCAGAAGATGCAAGCGGAAAAACCTGTAAAGGAGCAAAAATAAAAAGAGATTGGAAGAGAGAGAGAGAGAGAGAGAGAGAGAGAGAGAGAGAAAGCCTCAAAGAGTACAAAGCCGCCTCTAAGCACGCCGCTGTTTCCTGACAGCACTTTGTGCTTTCAGAGGCTGAATGAGCAATGATGATAGCTATTAACCAGAGAGCTTATCTCTGTACATGAAGCTTAGATGCCAGGAGCCATGTTACAGAGAGAAAGAGAGAGAGGGAGAGAGAGAGATGAAGAAGGGCGAATTCTCAACATTTATCACTGTCATTAGGGCAGGCCACATGCTCAGTCTCCACTCAGCCAATGAGGCTTGAATATTCATGACAGCCAAAGCTGGCCTGGGGATACTGAGAAGACTCCATGTGTGTGTATGTGTGAGCGGCTGTGTCTGTGTCTGGGCATCCACAGCTCGCTATTTTGTTGCGTCACAGCAAGGCAGGGGCACAGTATGGGATCGGCGAGGAGAGAGACTGAATAAGGGGAGAAAGAGGGAGGGAGGGGAGACAGGCAATAAGAAGTAAAGTGTTTATTGAGCTATCTATTTATTCGCAAACATCTCCTCATTACTAACATGGAAAGAATCCAATCTTCTCCTCCGAGGGGAAATGCAAGGCGCACGAGCAGACCTGCGCGCATAGGGCAGAAAGCAGAGAGCAGGAGGAGATCAAAATCAAATGAGAGGACAGGAGAAGTGAGGGGAGAAAATGGTAAATCTCGCAAAAATCATCAGATCACATTTCAACACAAAATAAAAAAAAATAAAAAAAACATTTACAAAGAAAGATGTGTCTGAACAGCCCCTGAAGATTTTTTTAATGACAATTGAGCAGATTTTCCCCACAAATTCTCAGTATCACAACTTTTCACACTTTATGTTTTTCCCCATTATTCTCAATGGTGATTCTATTTATAAACAGTGATATATGGAATCATCAGGGTACAATTTCTTTCATTTACACTTATTTAATACAGACTGAATAAATAGATGTTTTTTTTCATGACAATTATACACATTTTCACCCAAATCTCACATTATAACTGATATATTTATATATTTAAATAAATAAACACTTAAAGGCAAATACTTTATATTTCAAAATTTTATTATTTTCCTTTAATTAACGCTGATTTAACACTTTACATACTGAATCATTTATAATTAAAAATAATAATAATACATTTTAGCATTACATTAATGAGAACTGAAGGAAAATATTCTCAATTGTCATAAAAATAATGTAAAATGTTAATGTAACCAATGTTTAAAAAATGGTTCTAAAATAGGCTTAATTTTATAAATTAATTTGAGACAAATATATATATATATATATATATATATATATATATATATATATATATATATATATATATATATATAATAAATAAAACACTAGTACATTTTTTTCTTTTTGAGTTTGGTCTCTAATGTGACCTAGACAAGTTCTTGACAAATTCTGTGAGATTCACTTAAAAAAGGAAGAAAGACAAGTTGTACAGGCTTTAAAAGAATTATAGCTGCATGAAGGAAATCTCTCAGCTGAAACGGAAAGTGAGAGAGACAAGTGAACAGAAAGAAAAAAAGACAGAAAGACAAGATGAGGAAAACTGGATTATGGTGGTCTGAGAGAGTCTTCGGTATCCCACCTGGCTGAAATCATCATGCCACTTTTAGTCCTGTGGTGGTCTTTTTGAAATCAATGCCCATCGGCCTGCCGTAACGAGGCCAGTGGGGACCGAAGCCACGGAACGGTACATGGATAGAGTGATAGCATGAAAGCAAGACGTACAAGGGGAATGGAAAATCTGAGGCCCGAAAAAGAATTGAAAATGAGAGATGGAAGAAGAGAAGACAGATAACGCTCTCTGAGAGCATTTAGCCTAGATCTGTGGAAAAAAAGAGCAGGAACGCTGTGGTATCACTGACCAATCAATAACAACTACCAACAATACTTCAAAGAACCTTCCAAAAATCCATATGATTTTATCACACGTTATTTGTCCATACTTCACAATGCCCAAATCACCACAAGGAATGTTAGAAGACCGCTTGAGACGTCTGCTACAGATAACAATGCTTGAAATCAAATCTGTAAATCACTGAAGAGTAAACCCAATCGCATATGAAATCTTTAGCCGGCTAGAGACCCTGTCCTGACAGCCCGCGCGGCCGCCTCACCTCTGGTTCTTTAATAATTCAGCAGCGGGCGTGCTTATTGATGACTTCGTCCCAGCTGCAAAGAGCGTCATCCTATTCTCTTATTAGTCCCTTTAGTGCAGCTTGCTTAGACAAGAATTACACAGCATATTACATCCCTATTTTAATATGGGTGGACAACACACACACTAACAGCTAAAACGATACACGCAGCCAAATGTGGTTAGATTTGTTTTTCCCCATGTGGTGTGAGCGTTGGGGATTTCTCAGCTGCTAGAGGATGCTGGTGTAAATAAAAACATCCTTTGGCAGGGAGACTCTAAACGGTTCCTGGAAAAGCTTCAAGCCTTTAAAACAGTGCTCACAACAATAGGGCCTAATTAGCTGACAAAAACGCTATCGTCCTGAGAGGAAAAAGATCCGCTGTTTTTACTATTTCATCAACTTCACACTGAGGGACTCAGAAAGCTGTGGGAAAGCGCCGGGGCTTTTTACCATCTAAAATGAGGCATATAAAAGTGATCAAACAGGTTTGAGGAGCAGGGGCAGGGGAGCCGTCCCTCAGGATGAGTGAGTGGACACAGTCCAATCCGGAGGACCCGGGGGGAACTAGCTATCATTAGAGCTGCCTTTTAAGACAGGCTAAAGCCCTTTAAAAACACAGCCCCCTCCTCACCGCTCCATCTTAGTCTCTCCCACAGGAAGTGCTGAGCCCCAAAAGGATGGGAAGCATTTGATCTGTAGGCAGGAAAAGAAGGCAAGAGTGCGAGCTTGTGGACAGTTGAGTGTGTGTGTGTGTGTGTTCCTATGAAAGCTGGACAGTCAGCTGAGAGTAAGCATTTGTGTGTATTTCGGTTTGTCTCTGCACGTATTGTGGGGATGGTGGTATGGGGGGGAGGCTTTGTTATCTTTCCTTCACACAAAGCCTGGAGATCTTGCTGGGCTGAAAACCCTATTTTTTGCACCTCTTTTTGTGAGGAGAGAAAAAAACAAAATGAAAGCCTCTGTTGTGGTCTTCCCCTGCTGCCTGTATCACAGCGCTACAAGACCGCTCATGCAAATCACTGATGAGGAATTAAATCATGTGTGTGATTGGGTGTGCTTTCTATTGTGATAAGAAAGAACAGAACGTCTGTTTCACTGTCTTTTTAACTACCTTTTCAAAACCTGTTGGTGCTGGAAATGTTACAGGATGGACAGTCTTCTTTTTCAACACATTTCAATAACCACAAATGTTAGCAAGCAAACTGTTAATTTTACTATCTTAGTAGCATAGAACTAATTGGTTAAAGCGGCATGAAATTAAAAATCTACTTTCTAAATGCTTGTTAGTGATCTTATAATGAGCGATTCATCCATGCTTATGTTTCATTTTTGCATACATGTAATTTTTAATCAAAATTTCATAACTTGATCTTTCAGGGGAAACAGCAGACTTTTCTCTGGTGACGTATGCTAGACTTATCCTATCATTTAGTCTGCCTAAACTCCCTTTCTTACAATCCACAGCAAACTTACCTTCAGATCTGAATCCATCCCATCAACAACCAATGGGTATAATCAAGTCCCAGTCCTACATTTTTTTTTCTTATTTAAAAGTCATTTCACTTGGATGTACATAACAATATGTAAGAAAAGATCTGTTGCTACTTCTGTTCTATAAGCTAGAACATAATATTGCAATCATATGCTTTGTTTCAGCTATTACAAACAGCTTCCACATGGACAGGATCTTGCACAACAGCAGTAAATAGATGCTCATGAACAGAAATTGTTTACCTGAGGAGGTAACCGTAGCAACAGCTGACCGTTCAAGAACTTTTTGTTCTTTTCAAAAATAACTTCTAAAGGGAATTTTTGGGGATTCATCTTGTGCAACTCAAACAGTCTTTTGGCACCTCAAACACTTTGTGTCCTTTTCAAATTATTATTGGATGAAAAACATTCAAATGCATATTCACTGACATTATCACTTCATAAATGATTTTCATAAAACTTCAGTTTAAAAGTCTTTCATTTAAATATTTGGCTAACTGTGTTGGGACAACACAAGCCATTTTGCCAAGATTAACCTTAGCATTGCCAGCCAAATATATCCTATACCAACTCCTTTACAAAAGCTGACATCCCCTGAAAGTCATTGAAACTTTGCACAGAGAATGAAAACATAGCAAGAATCTATGAATTTCCCATTGAAAACCTTGATCAACTGGTATCCTGAATAATGGGGGGCTCATGCTTACCTCTGTCCTCTTCTGTGTTGCTCCTCTGCTGTTGGCATCGCTCCAGCTCTGCCAGTTCACTCAGTAACTCTATACCATAATTTGGGGCCACTGCGTTCCCAGACACAGGCACAGGGGCCGCCATACAGGCATCTCGAGTGGCACACAGTGCTGCTGCGATGAGCAGCTCCAGGCTCCAAATGCAGCTCCCAGAGTACTGACTTCCCAGGGCAGAGGGCACGGGGCAGGGGGAGAAAGATGGCGAGGATGAGTCAGTTGGTGACGTGCACTCATCCTCAGCAGTCCTCTCTGGATCCTGCTTAGTAGGTTCCACAGACTGAGAATCCGAGGTGGAGGTCACAGCTGAGCCTTGTAGCGCCTCAGCCTGCTCCTTGTTGTCTTCAGCTGTTGCTGGACTCTCCATTCCACTCGCCTGTCTGTTGGGGATCATAGTCGCTCCTTCTGGAAGGGGGTCCACTACGGTAGAGTCAGTAACAGGGCAAAGGGAAGTTTGCGAGAGAGTGGCATCCACCTGTCCGTCCGATTCTATTACTCCTCCCACATCCTCTACATCATCTACTTCCTGGGACGTTCTAGAGGGAGAATCCACTCCAGTGTGGCACACAGGCTCCTCCCCTTTGGGGGAAAGGAGGTGGGGCTGGGGCGCAGGTTCAGCAGGTTCCGCTTGCTCCGCCTCCAAGTCTGCATGCTCAGCCAATTGGACCTCTTGAGGGGAGGGGCCACCTTTGTAACCCATGGCGATGGCGGGGTAAGTGTAGCCAGGAGGGAGATCTACAGGAAAAAATTGGAATAAAACTGATTGAGTGTTTCCATAAACATTGATGTTGGTTTGGGCTCCTCAACCTTGTTTGAAATCACTCTATTACAAGCATAAAGATTTAACTGCTCCTGAAACACACGTCAGCGCACAACGAACCAGCAAGCCATTACCATTCATTTGTAATACACATCACAATATGACCTTGTCAGTTAAGGGGCATGGCCCCCTGCTGCTGAAGTGCAGAAAGGGGTGATATATATGCTGTATACAGAAGCATTAGCGACAGTGTGTACCATTCGCTGCGTTTATCTAGTATAACTCACACATAATGGAACCGGCGCCATAAAGGCTATGGTGCAGGCATGAGCAAATTTTCCATGAATATTGAATTATGTTCAAGTTGTTATGGATGCAGTGTGTGCAAGAGAGGGAAAGAGTGCATGGAGGAATGTTTTTGTATAAATTAGTCTTTAAGTGAGAGTGTGTATTCGTCTCGTCGGCTGCGTGAGTGAAAACGATAGCGCAGGACATATTGCTTGCATGAAAGGGCGAGAGTGTGTTTGTGTGTGTGTGTGTGTGTCTATATGAGATCTGTAGCATAGCCGTGTATATTGATGACAGCATGGTATCTGGGTGTGATTGCACAGCCAGACCTGTCACCTCAGTGCTGTATTATTGATGTTATTCATCCGCCAGATGAATGCATATCCCTCCGCCAGCCAGCACTCAAGGACCTCTGAAGGATAAGATAGGCCCTGTCTGCTGTCTCACTGACCTTCCTACTGTTTTCTGTCTGTCTCTCTCTCTCACACACTGTACGGCAAGCTGCTCCCTAAGGCGTCTATGCTTTCTTGCACATACAAATGTGTCACAAATGGATACAATGGTGCAAAGACTCAAACACAAAGTGAAAAGTCAGTGCCTACTCTTCCATTCACATTAACAGGTTGATTTTCTTGATTGTAATCAAAGGGCAACAAGTCCTTCAAAGGCCCTGTGCATCTTATCTGCAGAAAAATATCTCTGTTTTCTGTTCACTGTCCCTGTGGTCAGGGTCTTTTTTTCTATTCGACCATCTCTTCTCTTCTTTTTTTTCCTTCTCTCCTCCACTTCACTCCCTCTCCCCCAGGGGTTTGTGGAGCCAGACGCGATGGCAAGATCCTAACCTTGAGAATGAAATGAAATGTTCCAGCCTCTTTCCTCTAGTCACTGTTTTTTTTATACTCAAATTCGAGGGCATTGGGATAGGAAGCGTGTTAGAGAAAAGCACTATTCTGTTCACCCCTTTTTTTCATACTGGATTATTAGTCCAAATAAACCAATCCACTGCCTTTTTATCATTGGACTCATGTTAGAATGTGTTCTGATTCAAATACTAAGCCCATACAGGGGCATAGCAAACATTATTTTAGCCATTTCAAAGTATGTTCTCCGTCTTTTTGGGGAAATAAGCAGGGCTGCATCAATATGGAAATTTTGTCAGAAACTGATGCCAATAATTATTAATATTTATATGTCAATAACTGATTGTCAATTGGCTGATATTAGATATAAATCTGTTTTAAAATTACAGATTTCTATGTGATGATCATTTAATTTTTGTTTTTACTTTATACAAGTCAAATAGAAAATAGAACTTACAAAATACTAGTGAACCATGGGTAAAAAAATTATTACAGACTCTGAGTAAACAACAGCTAAGCCAATTAAAAATAGTTGAAGTCCCATTGTCTGTTGGCTATAATTTATTGGGTTGTATCAGCAAATTTATCAAATGATACCGATATGACCATGAGCATATCCTGCATGCCCATAAATAATCATTATTTTTTTTTGTTATATTTTATATTTTGTTATTCTATTTTTTTTTTTGTTATATTTAATTTCATTTAATGCTATGATATGTTATGGCTAACGTTAACTTACTAGCATTTGCCTTTCAGTAAATAAGTTGTGCCAACATAACAAAACCTAATTAATATTAATGAGCCCAGCTTATAGGGCTTATATAATGAGTCTTCCTTTCACTTTTTATTTAATTTCTACATCTCGGTCGCATTCAAAATTGCACTTATTTGAGGTAGAAACTACATTTCTACAGGTACAGGCTTCTACAATGCATGTTTGTTTCTGTATGTACACTAAATACATTTACCATTCGTCCTACTGAAATAACAGACATGAATGCTGCCATTTTCGCACTCACCAGGTTCCAACGACTGAGGGTAGTCCTGTGGTGGCTGGCCCTCGCTCCTCTTGTCCTGGGACTCTGCAGGTTTTGGCAGGTGGCGTGGGGTGGCGTGGGGGGGGCTGAGTGCTGGGGAGCGAGGGGCAGCAACAGCCGGGCTGGGCTCAGGGCAGGGTGTGCATGGGGTACTCTTGAGGTGGGACCGTGGGGCGGGCGAGCGACAGCAGGGTGAAAGGCGAGAAGTGCAGCCCCCTGGGGACGAGGAGGAGGGGGGCAGTTTAGCAGAGGGGCCAACAGAGAAAGGCTTAGTGTGCTTGGACCTGCGGAGCTCAAACGATTCCTCAACCAGATCGATGGGGGGATCCTCAGGTTTCCTCTGCAAAAACACAAGAAATTCAAACAGGCTTCAGAGACTGTATAACACAGAGTCCTATACCAACACTGGGAAGTCAAACATTATGCATATCAATATTATTCCCAGTTTCCTCACAACTGAAATGCATTTATAGTGGAAAAAGGATGCTAACATGGAGCTAGTTATGATTTAGTCATCTCAGGTTTCTTGCGTAAAGACATGCATCAGGAAAGCAGTATAATGAGTGCTAATGATCTATCGTACACTTGCATTCTGCTCTGCTTCTTTGTACAAAAGCAGTCAGATAAAAGCCTGAATCCTGCCCTGTTCCTGAGAAGAATCCCACTCTTTCAAATCTTCCAACATTAAAATGTGCTTTGAAAATGAAAGCCGTCCATTCTTTGGCAATAACTGCTATGAATTACTGAGAGCAGGAATAACAGGCCTTTCACAACCTCAGGCACCCTGGGTAGGTCTGCTGAAAGACGCCGGGCTTCTGTAGAGAAATAGCTGTTGGGAAATCACCTTGAGGGGTATGAGGAAACGTTGCTAACCAGATGTATGTGCACTTTTTCCTTTATGTGTTACCTGCGAGTGACTGTGTCTGTGCACCAGCTCCATTGCCTGTGCCGCGCGGTGTTGCTGGTGCTGATGTTGCTGCAGCGCATAGAGTTCCTGTTGCCGTAGAAACTGGGAGCGGGAATAGACAACAGGATGCTGCATGTGTGAGGCAGGCCCTCGGGCTCCGTAAACAGGGGGCCACAGTCCCTGCTGCTCCATTACATCTACAGAGAGCAAAAGAGAGAAAAGAATGAGAAAAGAATGAACAAAGGTTTTTCTTTTGCCTCAAGGCAAGTCTCACTTATCACTCTGAAGGCCTATTGATTTACGGCTAAAAGATTCCACTCCTTTTCTGTCACTCTATTCTTCCACTCTCATTTTTCTTTCCAAAAGTCATCCTCCATCCTCAGGGCAAAAAAGCTTCACATTTCAACAACCCTTTCCTCATCATGTAGCGCACTCAACCCATGGGCAGAGAATGAATGCAAACTGCCTCCTTTTTACATTGTCTGTCCATTGCACTCACCGTTAGCCTGGTCATACCTCAGCGGATTTACGCAAAACGACGGTCACCAGTGAGCTCACCAGCCACACTTGCCTGATCTCTGGCTTGTGCACACCGCAGTGCCAGTCAAGACGATTCAGCGCTGCTGTCTCAAACTGTCACATGAATGTGGCTACTCTGACAAGACCTTCCTGACAGCCTGCTGAGAGCGGGCAAGAAGGGTCTTCTCCCAAATGGCTCACTCATTCACAAGAGCTGAGGCTGAGTTATTATGCCTGGAATAAGGGTTAGGTGATGGTGTTGGCCTTAAAAAGGAGCAAAAATGTTATACCCAGAGATTAACTCTTGAGGAGGGGAGATAGACACGGAAGCGCTGAGGTCATCCGTTGTTTCAGTCTCACAAGGCAGTGCCCACTGGTCACCTGATGCATATTGCATGCATGCTTTAACTTTAAATAGCCAGTTCTAATCTAAATTAATGATGCAAAATAACTTAACTGGAAACAGAGTTGTTTACAGGGTACAAGGAGCATTTTTGTTTTGAGGATGAAATAAATCATTGGATTTGGCAAAATTTGCCATGTTAGTGACATCAAATATTTGAAAAATTCACCAAAAATTTAAAATCTGCCATCATTTACTCCCCTTCATGTTGTTCCAAACTAGTATGACTTTCTATTGTGGTACACAAAGGAAGTTATTTCGAATAAATACAATGAAAAATCCTTCATTATATGGATAAAAACAGTTCTTCAAAATGTCATCTGTTTTTTGGAATGACGTGAGTGTGAGTAAATCATGTCAGAACTCTCACTTTTATGTGAACTATCCCTTTAATTAGATAAGCTAAAAGGTGGAACAGACTTTCAAAGTCTGCCTACATGTGACTAGGCAACTCACAGATGCACTTTTGTGCCATTTAATCGCTAAGTAAGCAGGATATTTGAAAGGAGTTGGCCATTTCTGAAACGAGTTGATCAGATAGGAAGGATGGAGGAAGAGAGAGAGAGAGGGAGAGAGTGTAGAGGGATGAAGCGCAGCTGTGCAAAGCACTTAGTCTCAGCCTTGAGCCTCAGCCCACAGAAATTTCAACACAATATGTTTTTCTTTCAGCCATTCGGTTTTGCATGCTGCATATTCTCTGCCCCTCCTTCTCTGATGTATGGCAAGGACCTTTGTTTGGGAAAGATTACTGGGACAGGGTTATGTTTCCCTAGGGAGGGATCCAATGGATGCACTTCCCTTCTTTGTTGTGGAAAGGGGAGTGTGACGCTAAGGAGCAGAGAGCTAATTAAATTTCACAGCCAGTGTGGGGAGGAGAAATGCCGAACAGAGGCGCACAGCACAAGACAGCAGAGCACAGCACAGCACAATACTGCAAAAAGCCATGTGATGATGCACCACACAGCAAGGCACAATATAATAGGGTGGAAAGACATTCAGAGATGCACAACAAATCAAAGCACAATGCTAGAACTGTGAAGACACGATAGAACAACTGAGCACAGCATGGCATGACAAGGCACAGCGCAGTATAGTTTAAAACCATTAAAGAGATGCTAAGAATACCACATCCAAACTTTGCTCAGATGGCATTGCGCATTAGAGAATGACACAACCTGCTGGCATGAGCTGATTATATTCCTCTGGTTTTAAAGTCCATAACAACTTATTCAAAAAAAAAAAAAAAAAAAAAAAAAAACCTTTGCCTTCATAATCTTTCTAAAAATGTAACTACTGTAACGACTAAAATGATTTTCCTTTTCCATTGACATCATCTAGACCACTCAGGCTATTAAATAATGTTAACCAAGAGGCAAATCCAAAATCTGAGAAAAATAAAAAGTAAAAATCTGGCTCTATTTCAGTTTGTAAGCCACTTTTCAGGTAGAGTAGGTATGCATTATAAATAAAATTCAGTTTGAAACTGATAAGCAAATAATTAATTTCATATTATGTCTGTTAATCAATAAATAAAATTATAATTTTGTCTAAATCAATAAAAAATAAAATTATAAAAATCCATTGTTTAACTGTAATAAGTGAATTTAGGCATTTAAGTAATATAGGATACAAGATCACATTAAGATTACAGATTACACTTAAGAATACATTTAACAGTGTTATTAAATTATTTGTGCTTTTAAAAATTAACTTAGTGAGGTTTTGATGTCTGCAAAGGTAATATAAATGGAAAATAAAATAGAAGAAATGAGCATGCACTATTAAATATGAAACGGCCCAATACAAATAAATCCATAATGTTGGCCAATAACAAATATATTGTGGCAATATATTGTGTGTCCTTACCATAGAGCAATTGAAAAGTAAAAACAATGCTGTGCCATTGTGCATAACGAAAAAAAAAAAAACAGTTTGATTCCTTTAATTGTTGTTTTTTCCTGTGCTCCTTACCTCCTCAGGTTCCACACATTGACACAAAGTAGACAAATTCCTAAAAACCCACCTGGGCCAATTCTGCTGCTGTGCGAGCACTAACGTATTCATACAAATTTAATCTAAACAGTCCCTGAAACCTACACCCACACAATGACTTTAGATCTCCATTTCTCTCACTCGCACACGCTTATCTATGCATACGCCACCCTCCTCCCTTACACACTCAAAGTCAAATACGCAAGCTATCTACTTGAAATGATAATTTGTTTAAACAGTTTGAATATTTCCACTTTGTGCTTTCAGAGTGTGCATTAGGGCTGCTTATGAAACTGTTCCCATTAAGTCCATACTACAATGTGCTGTAAATGCCTGCTTGGCTTAGTGAAGCGTTTCACAATAATGATTACAGAATGATACAGGGGCAAAAGGGGATGAGATGGAACTGTACAGAGGGGGAAGGGACATTAGACCCAAGGGGAAGGGAATTCAGTGTCGAATTCCAGAACAGAAAAAGTGGACATAATGACTATGGATTAAATTGCTGTAACTGTCTGCCTGTAAAAGTAAAAGCTCACCCAAACATGAAATCTCTATTTATTTCTAGTTATTAATTGATCATTTTATGGGGGGAAAAAGCCTGGTGAAGATTCTTCAAAAATCATATTTTGTGTTCCACTGGAAAAAAAATTGACTGCACCAAATAATTAAAAAATATTTCAGAGTGAAAAAAAAATCATGAAAATGAATATGAATATGTCATTGAATATGTGGAGCTGACTTTAAATATGCTATATGATTGTGCTCAAATAAATGTTCACAATAAATATAAAATGGGAAAAAAAAGAATATCTGGAGCTGAATACGCTCCATACTCCTCCATACTTTAACCTTTTAACATTGTTTCTACAACAGCCAAATAAAAAGCAGTAATTTTGGCCAATGTACCAAGGTGATGGGTGGCAGGGTGGGCTGCTGGCTCAGTAGGCAATACCACCAGGGCGGCAGAGGGGTCCTGAGGCAGGGGCAAAACTGGTTGCAAGGGGCTGGGCATGGTTGCAGAGAAGCCCGGGGTCAAGTTCTGGTGCAATGCTGCATGACTGAGACCTGAACAGAGACATGGAAAGCTGCTTAATGATGAAAGATTTTAGCTTATGTTTCAGTACTAATGGGCAATTCATTGATTATTTAGTAGGGTAAAACTAATTAACCAACACATGCAGAAGTTCCACAATCCAGTGAAGTATATTGTAATCTAATATCATCAAAATAGCAAAAACAGATGGCATTTGCTTACCATAAG
Organism: Cyprinus carpio; assembly: GCF_018340385.1. Classification (NCBI taxonomy): domain Eukaryota; kingdom Metazoa; phylum Chordata; class Actinopteri; order Cypriniformes; family Cyprinidae; genus Cyprinus; species Cyprinus carpio. The sequence goes on from NC_056583.1 coordinate 18,331,053, forward strand.
AGTGTCCCATCCAGAGGGAGGGACTTCCTGTCCGAGGCATCCAGTGATGATGGGCGGGATGGGCGTGAGCAGATGGCTCAGTGCCTAATTGGCTACCGCCTGGCACAATAAGGTGTGAGGTCAAATCTCTATGGCAACTACTGGAGGGGTGGATCCTGGCAAAGTCGACTCTGTCTTTGTTTTCCCTGAGGGGAAGCCATCAAAACGGTACAAAGTTACTCTCTTTGGCATTACAACTACAGTGCAGCATGCTTACACTTCAGGTTGGTCTTTGTTTATTTTCAACTAATTGTGGTAAATTCAGAAATTCAACTGAAAAGATTAGTTTGACTAACAGCCATACCTGAGGAGGAGTTCTCGCTCTCTGTCGTATGGAGGCATTCCAAACTGTTCCTCACAGACTCTTTTCATGTCTTCATCCAACTCCCGCTCCAGCGGGTACATTGGGCGTCCAACACCTAACACAGAATAGTTCAGCACCACAATCTAGAAACCTGCCAATGATTAAACTCATTTATTTGCTAATTTGACTGGTGCACACACCATTTATATTCTTTTTAATAAAATGCTAAATCAAACATATAGGACAGCGGGATATCAAAGGTACAGAAAGATACACTTATTAGATTCAGATGCATGCCTTGTTGCCATTCTGTCTCTGTATACTGCCTGAAAAAGCAGCATTTTCAGATATCAGATACAGATTAGGTGTTAGCTACTCAGCTACTTAGCTAATTTTAAACAGGTGGCTATAAGAGTATAAGAGCAATTTGGCAGTCATGGTAACACCTAAAATACCCAATCTGGTAAAGTTATACCTACAAAACATCAAGGGATGACAAATAATTTGTATAAACAACCAAAAATGTCTTGTTTGTGACCATTCTCTTAATCAAAAGCTTGTTTTCCTATGAAGTTTCCAAAAGTTCATCAAGTATATCCAGTAAACTGAAAATTTATATATAGCTTGTTAGAACACACACACACTCTCAACCTCCCGTTGAGAGTCGCTTACCCTTCATGCTGGGCATCACTCTGCTATGATGGCTGTGGGTGGGATGCCCGTCTGGCAGGCGGCACGGGGGCTCTCTCTGCCTGGCAACGGCCACTGCTATCCCTACAGGGGGCTGTCGCACCTCTCCCTCCCCCTGAACTTCCCCTGAGTCCTTGCCTGCCCGCTCCGAGCGCTCATTCTCCCCAGATGACGAGGCTCTCCTGGGGGGCAGAGTCTGCTTCACCTCTTGTAGAGCACAGCTCAAACCACTTCCACTTTTGTCATTTCTCTCATTCCTTTCACTCCTCTCCCCAGTAACTGTCCTCTGCTTGAGGCAGCCAAGGCCACCAAAGGGGCTCTTCTGAGAGAACAGCAGTGGTTGCTGGCTGCTATATTTCATCAGACTCCTCATGGCATTGGTTTCAGGTCCCTGGGGGCCCATTGTGGCCTCCTGTGGGGCAGTTAGAGAAGGAAGAGGCCCTTGGTCCCCATGTGAAGTCTGGGAAGCAGCACCCAGAGAGTTATAGGCCTTGTGCGGTTCTTCATCCAGTCGAGTTGGGTGTCCTCGCACCTCCGAGGAGGTATAAGTGCCGGTCTGATGCCCACTGTATCCCTGTGATGTCGACTCCATGTCCATCTTCCTCTTGTCTTGTGTGCCATTGCCAGGCTCCAGCTCTGGACCCTGTCCACCAGTGTTAGCCCTGTTATTGTGCTGCTGATGACGTATCCGTGCAACTCTCTGACTGTTCCTTTGAAGAGTACACTCAACATCTTTGGCACCTTTACCTTCAGATGATGCCCTGTTTGACGGACCTGAGTGGGAACAGTCCTGGAAAGGTGGAGTGCTGGCATAAATGCTACTCTTAGCTTGGTGGCCACCCTTTGTCCCCTGTGGCAGAGAGGGACGGAAGGCATCAGATTCCTCACTGCTGTCCAAGCTACACGAACGGGCCGTGTGGGGATGCTGATTCTGACTGTGTTGAACCTCGTTTGTGTGTGAATGGGGGCCTGGGGGCCAGTCTGGGCTCTTGTCTGCTTTGCCATATCCATGTTGCTGCTGGGAAGATATTCTTTGGCAGCTACTCGGAGGAGGCAGTAGGGTAGCTGCTTGACTTCCACTGCTACTCCTCTCAGGAGTTTTCGTTTCTTTCCCCGCACTTCCCCCAACCGCAACCATCCCACCTCCCACACCTCGACAGTGAGGGTTCCCCAGCCGGAAAGGTCCACTGGTTTTGTCTCCCTGTGGCCCCACAGAGGGCACAAAGGTAGGCCCCGTCACCTCAGAGTCCCTGCCAAAGCTCTTTTCCTGAGCAGTAGGCATGGTTAGTGGAGCAGGGGGTGGTGGGCAGAAAAGATCAGGGTGGGGATGATGAGGATGGGGATGGTGTGGATGGCTTGGGTGCAGCCAGGATCCTCCCATGGCAGAGCCTAAGCCCAGGGGAGGGGGCATGGAATAGGGCACTGGGTGGACATGGCCCATCATGGCACTGTGGCGAAGACAGTCTGAGGGTGGCTCGCTAATTCGCATCTCTCCACTGACCCCCTCCTTGCAACAGTGACCCTCTCCACTTGTCTGCCTGCCAGTCCCCAGAACAGAGGCCCCCGGCCCCACACAACTGGGCAGGGAGCCCCTGGTGGTGGCTCCTGGATCAGAGCCATTCTGGGTCTTGGTGCTAAGCAGGCAGGAACTAAGGTGCTTGGGGTCGTCTTTGTGCCGGAAGTCCTCTTCTAGGCCTTGAGGTTGGTGCTGAGGATGGTGCTGGTGCTGGTGCTGGTGGTGAAGGGTGGAAGGACCATGATGATGCCGATCCTGCTTGGACTCTTGTTTACTCTTTTCTTTTTCTTTTCCTCCGGGTGCTACTCTTCGCTCCGCTACACCTATCTCTTTGGAGCTCTTTTGGGCAGCTGTGCTCCCAGGCTCCCTCTCACGACTGCAGGAGTCCAGCGAGTGGGCAGGGGCAGTCCTAGATAGTGGCGGGAGGCTGTGATTTGTGGAGAGGAGGTGGGGCTGCGACGGGAGGCTTCGTAGATAGAAATCTAGAAAAGAAATACATTTACACAAATACTTTTGCGAAGTCTGTTGTTGCTTGACAGAAGAAATGGAACCTCACTCACCTTTCTGAGAATCATAAAAACAGTGCTGTCCATAGAGTACGCTGCTGTTGCCATGGTGATCCAGGGGGCTCATGGGCAGGAAGGTGGGGGCTAGACTCCCTGAAAAGCGGGGATACCCTGGGGCCGAGGGAGAGAAAGTAAAGAGGGGAGAGAATATTGTCAGGATAAACAAATGTAACAAAAGAGAGTGACAGTTCTGGCCTTTTGCTGTGGCTGGATGCAGGTTCATGAAGCCCTACAGCACGGTACAACCTTTCCCAGAAACCCCTGCACAAACAAGTTCAATTCAGTTTTACTCGACATTTATGAGTATTTCAACTAAACAAGAGCTTTTAGAACTTCCTTTTTACAATTATTTAATATTACAACCTTTAAACAGCTATGTATGCACATCCCACTGCTTCAGATGGAGCTAAATGGCCACTCAGTTTGACTCTGCATCTTCAAGGACACTGAACTGTAGATAGTGAAGGCTACAGTGGGGTGTATTTATGTGTAAACTAAGCACATGGCTGAAACCCAACCACAGAGCAGCAGAGGTCAATGGCCAGGCACACAAGGGTCATCGCTTAAGCAGCCCACAACACAGAGCTATTATAGCCATCTGTGTGTGTGGGGGGGGGGGGGTTGTGTGTGCTTCTGTTTGTCAGTAAAATAGTAGTCCAAGTAAGAGTAGAGTATCCTGGTGTCTTTTTGAGTGTGTGTTCCTGGGTTTGTGCATTTATTTGTTTGAGACCCTGTCCTTGCACACAGTTTAATTGAATGCAGTTAAATTTGTCTGGGGCCAAAGTAAGCAGCAGTCCATAATGCTCATCCTCAGCATTCCATAGAGCCATTGTCCCATAGCCTACAATACACACACACTATCATGAACCTATCTGTTCTGATGTCCTGACACAACAGAGAACTTTGGAAGACAAATGGACAAATGAATGCACAATATATCTGTACCAATGAATCTTCAGTCAATATTAGAGATTATTATTATTATTTTTTTTTTTTGTAACTGTCAATATTGGATAGTTAATTGTGCATGTTCTTTTATCTTTAGTATTAACCAGCATGAACCAGTCTAGGCTGACAGTTTTGTGGTTGGTGATACTGTTGAATGGACATGTTCTGAACCTTAAGAATTTCATTACAGTAACAAACATTTAGCTCATGAATTAAACCTTTGTGTAACACATATATCAATAATGAGCAAGAGGGAAAAAGTGAGAAAGAGAGATGTGAACAACGAAGTGCGAGTGTGATAGAGATGGAGCATATAATATCGAGAGGCAGATTATGAGACAGACAGATCGTAAGTGTCTGTAGGTACATGTGTGAGTGTGTCTGAAAGAGAGAGAGAGCGACTGAGAGACAAAGGAGGAGGGAAGGAGATCTCCCCCTCTCCTGCCTCTCTTACTAATTGGCACCAGTGGAGCGTCCTGCTGACAGTGACATCACAGGGGAGTCCAGATGTGTAATATCAGGCCTTCTGGCTGCACCTGTTTCCTACAGCCACAGAATTTCAATTTAATCAACACACAAATACTTGGTGCGCACACACATACAAGCTCCTGCAGTATGTGCAGATACAGAAAGACGCACACATTAAACGTGAACATGCAAGACGAGGGACGGTTAGCACAGTCACTTCTAAATGTGTGTGTGCTTGCGTGCATATGTGTGTGCTAGTGTTCAAACATTTGGGGTAGATAAGATTTTTTTAATGTTTTTGAAAAAAAGACTCTTATGCTCGACAAGGCTGCATTTAATTTACCAATAATACAGTAAAAACATTAATATTGTGAAATATTATTACAATTAATAGAAAAGGCAGAGCTGAATCTTCAGAAGACAATTCTCCTCTCTTCAATGTCATATGATCCTTCAGAAAACATTCTAATATGCTGATTTGGTGCTCGAGAAACATTTCTTACTGTTATCAATGCTGAAAACAGCTGTTTAATATTTTTGTGGAAAGGATAAATAGAATAGAATAGATCAATAGAAACTTCAAAAGAATAGAATTTATTTGAAATAGAATTTTTTTGCAACAATGTATTGTAAAGTCTTTAATGTTATTTAATGCATCGTTGCCGAATAAAATTATTAATTTCTTTCAAAAAGAATCTTACTGACCACAAACTTTTGAACGTATGTGCAGTCTTAAAAAGGAGACGGAAAGGAAATGAGAACTGAACAGACCAGACAAGACCAGACTACCACAGTTGAGGTCAAACCAGAGGAGAGAAAAGAAGAGGAGGCAACAATCACCACAATCCCTCGCTTCCACAATTAATTTAATGGCAACAATTAGAGCGGAGCGGCACGCTCTGAAAGCAATCACACTCTAATGAAGAGCTATAAATGCAGTCCAGCACAGACGATTACAGGCTAGAGAAACGAGACACACACACATAACTAATCAAACACACTTATTGTAAACTACAGCTCCTCAGTCTGAATGAAAACTGTATTCATCTAAATGAAGACTGATGGAGCCACAGGAGCTCAGTGTGCCAGATCAAACTGAGATTCGGCTCAGAAGCCAAGACAATGTTTTTGTTCTGTAAGACTGAGAAGCAGTGAAAAGTACAGGTGGGGAGTGTTGGACAGTATCCCAAACAAAGTCAAAGAGAATCTATGGGTGTGTGTGTGTGTGTGTATGAGAAAGAGAGCGAGAGTGAGATAGGAGAAATGGAGCCACACAGAACTACCCATTCAATCATATACCTACAGACATTAACACTGGTGAGCTGAGCAACAATGTTTATTTTAGGGAGGTCATTTTCTTTTTAATCTATGAGAAATTATTAACAAAATATTTGCTGCCACTCCATACCTCATCTACCTCCCCCTGCTCTCTAAAATATTTAAAAGTTCTAATTTTAATTTCAAAATATTTTATTGCCATGACTGTTTAATATAAAGGTTCTAAATCACTGAAAGAAAAAAGTATCAGTAATAAATAAAATAAAATAAAATAAAATAACTAGTCAATCTATTCCAATCATTAAGAATCACTCTGTGTAACTAAATACCAGCTCTACTGGCACCCATGACACAGTTATACACCTTTACATGTAAGGCACAATAAATCACATCAGATCACAGCCTTTCATGTGCATGACAAATTCACCATCCATGTACAGAACAAACCCCACTGCATGTCATGCGACCTACTGAAGAGGACAATAGACACACACACACACACCCCTCTAATCATATATATGTGAACAAAGATTCCTGGCAAAGAAAAGGGAGTGACACAGATACATTTCACTATTACAAAAACCACTATTAAAACAACTTTTCTTTAACTTTCTCCATTTTATAGATATTTATTTTTTGTTGTCTTGATAATCTATTTCTTGCTGATTATTCATTCATTTTCTTTTACTTAATTGATAATTGTTAAATAAAAATAATTTAAAGTAAGGTATTTACTTTTATTTGTTACAACACAAATATAGTTATTGGCATTTTATTTTGTGCATTACAAAATTTGTCATGCAAATAAAAGTTTGTCATTGAAACTGATATCAAGAGAAAGGAAGGAGTACAATATAAAAAGAAAATAGGACTGACTCTAACATGCCCATCTAACCCTCTAATTGAAGCAAAACGGCAAAACGAAGCAGGCAGAGGGAGGGAGGAGAGAGCAGAACAGAGAGGCGAAGAGGAGGGGATCTTGTCAGCTCCGTTAATTGTGAGATGTGCTGAATCAACGGCTGCAGAATGTGGCAGCTGTGGTTGCAGGAAAAAAAAATTGCAATAAAGCCACACAAGGCCACTTTACTAAAATCTACTAAATCTGTGGTAAAACCACTGTAATGTAAGGCATCAGGTGCCTTATTGCTTTAATAAAATGGCAAGAACAGCAACGCAATAAAATATGCCAATATTAAATAAATAATTATTGTTACATTATAATAATGATTATAAGTGAAATAAACAATTCTTTTTAGCAAGTTACAGTATAAGCCTAAGTGACCATTCACCTAATAAAAAATCTAGTTGGAGAACAATGGAATGAGATAACATGCAGCTGAACTGATTTAACAAGGCATTTCAAAACTTGGTGCTCACTTTTTTCTTTTTCAGAATAATCTAACTGTATTCTAGCTTCATATATTCTAAAATGTAATTTATTCCTGGGACAGCAAAGCTGAATTTTCAGTAGCCATTAACGCTAACTTCAGAAATCATTCTAATATGCTGATTTGCTGCTTAAGAATAATTTATTATTATTAATATATGAAAACAGTTATGTTTCTGAATAATTTGGTGGAAGTTGTGATACGTTTTTTTCAGGAGTGCAACTTAAAACAGCTCACACAATCTACATTTTGAGTCAGAAAGAGACAACAAACAAATATATAATATATATAATATACTGTATATAAATCTATAAATAGTATATACTGTGTGTGGGTGTGTGTGTGTATATATAATATATAAATAAGCTACAATATATTGTGTACAAAACACTAAAAAACCAAATGGGGTGTGTAACAACACCACACGTGTGTTATCTAAAAACAATACACAATATATATATATGTTATATAAATGGATAGCATATAAATATATGGATATGTATAAAATACCTATATATATATGTATATATCTATATAAACCATATAGAAAAAAAAAAAGTATAAGACCTAATCATATATATAGTATCTGTATATAAAACAACCTATATATATTATAACACGATACGTAATATGTACAAAACATATGTCACTAGCACAACAGAGATCGCTAGCAAAAAACGCTATATATAGAAAAGAACATACATAGATATATATATATAACACAGTATATATAGCCAAACTATATACTAGATACATAAAACAACCGAAAACCCATTAGGGATATGTTTATATATATAGCATCTAACATCTAACTATACAGGGATACATACATAAAAATACGTGTATAGTATGATATCAATATACCTATCATGACGCCTATAGCATATATAGATATATATAATATTACATAATATCTATATATATATATAATGTGTATATATCTATATATAAACTACATATAAATATACACTATATAAATATAGAGAGATAATAATCAATTAGTATGACTAATATTATACTCATATAATATATATCTATATACATATATATAGCTTTTACTATATATATTAATCGATACATATATATATATATCGCTAAACATACTATAATATATAACACTATATATATAGGAAAGGAGATGAAAAAAAGATAATGAGAGATGATGGGTTATCAATAATCAATAGTAAGAGAAGGTGTTACAACCTCAAAGTAACAAATGTTGAAAAAAGTTTTAAAAGAGAAGAGGAGTGGATAGAGATAAAAGAAAGATGGACAATGAGATGGAGGGAAAGAGAGTATGCGTATGAAAAAGAGAGAGAGTCTCGGGTGGCAGATCTGTGTTTTGGCTGGGTGCCCGACACTGGAGTTTGGCCAGCTGGCAGCATGCCGATTGGGGCTTCCTGGATTCAGTCCTTAAAAACAATCATTTGGACAGAGTGTGTGTGTGTGTGTGTGGGAGAACATATATTTGAGCAGGTTTACATGAGCTACTGTAACCAATTATTTTCCTCGTACACTCTCATTTATTATGAAATATACAAACTGTCTCCATGTCCTTTCCCAGGCTAAACACACACACACACACACACACACATTCACAGTCACTGCATGCAGCATGCCAAGCCAAGCCTGGCTTCCTCCACCAGCTGGGACTTCAAAGGTGAACCCCTCTCTGTTGCTTTGAGCCAACTCGCTTCTCTCTCACACAAACGTAGTGCACAGACCTACCTAACACCCTTACACACACTCAAAGTATAAAATCTTAGAGCTTTTGCTCCGACTTCACTTCTACTGCTCCAGGCATTTTACATTAACACCCAGCAAAGCACTCAGCTGTGTGGTTAATGCCTCTCACAACACTTGTTTAGAGGATTCAGAGGGCACAATTGTATGTAAGTGTGTGCGCGAAAGAAACAGGGATAGAATAAACACAAGCATCCTTTGGTCAGGCACAATCACAACCTGATGTTTCTCAGAGGGTTCACACAGATGGGAAAACAGGTGTCCAGGTTGCTTTTAACTTGATAGTGATGTGTGTAGCCTTTTACAGGGAAACATTTATGGAAAGGTTAAAAATAGCACTATTTAAAATCTTCATTCTAAATTCACTCTGACAAGCATGCATGCTTAGAATTAAAGGGACAGCTCACCCCAAAAATTTACTCATCCTCATGTCATCCTAAACCTGTATGATTATTTTTCTTTTGTGGAACCTAAAAGAAGAATGTTTTAACAATTTCCTGGCCACTATTTTTAGTATAATGAATGTAAACGGAGCTGTCAAGTTCCAAAATCACAAAAAGGAATATTAAAGTATTATACACGTGATTCATATAATTCATGAGCTGTATTCTATATAATTTAAAATCATATGGCAGCTTTATGTGTAAATAAAACCAAAAATCAAGTCATTATTCACTGAAAATCTTGAATTCTGCCTTTGAAAGTTCATGACAGACAGAATGCAAATGCATTATTCTTTCTTTGAATTGTTTTATTTAGTTTGTAAAACAAACAAAAAAAAAAATCTTTTTGAATTGATTCAATGAAAAGATGCAACTCAAAAAACTATTTTGGGAAACTGAATTCGGTTCACGAATTCAACTCACTGATTCAACTCAGTCACAGCACTCAAAACTGCCATGAAATTAAAATAAAAATGTGTATTATTGATCTAACTGTAAACAGTTTATCCATGCCCTTCTTTTTTTAACTTCAAAACATTTAATTAAAATATCTTAACCATCATCCAACCGATAGAAGCAAGTCCCTGCCCTACATTTTTTTCTTTTTTGTTTCATTTCACTCGGATGTACGTCAAAACATGGAATAAAAGACTTGTCACTACTTCCACAACAATGTAACTTTAACTGCTCACCTAAGGGGAAAATTATCAGTGGAAATTACTTAAATTTCAGTCTATTTGCCACAAGCTATCATATTGTATAGCACAGGTGTCACATGAACCACTTTTGTTGTTTTTATGTCTTTTCTGGAGTTTGACAGTTATTATATTTACTTTGCATAGAAAAGATCATTGTAAATAACGCTAATTGTGCTCCAATGTTTTGAACATTTTGAGTCCACTCATCCATATCTTGTGTTTTCTGTTTGGAAAACACACACCTTTGACTGATCTGTCTGCCATGATGCAGTTGGGCGTTTAGTTATCTGGTTATCAGTTAGGTTGAGCCAGCATGTCTCATCGTTGGCTCATTTCTATGATATGACTACAAACACAAATTTTCTCAGATACACATTTACACACACATGCACACACACCTGACCGGGGGAGATAAAGGAGGCACTGAAAAGTGGTGCCTGACCACAAACTGTTCATAGCCAAAAGAGGAGCCTTGGGGCCAAAAGGCAGAGAAGACACACACACTTGCTTAACAGAGTCCGGAAGCCAGCACCTCCCTGTGGTGATGCTTCTAACCCTCAGCATCTCTCAGTTAAAACCGCATTCACGTACCCACACAGATGCACACCCCATGTGTGACTATCAGTTGTATGAGCAGGAAGTAGACCGTTGCTGTTGAGTTTAACCGTAAGGGTCACGAGACCCCTGGGTCTGGCTGAGGAAACCCCACATCGACCCCCCAAAATAGTGAGCCTTTAATGTTGAGCATCATTGCAACGTCTCTTTGCAGTCAGGTGGCCACACAACTGTAGCGACCAGCCCAACTTGCCCATAAAATCCCATCACAATGATGCTCAAATTGCATTTCCTCACCTTTCCTTTCTTTTCTTTTTGCTTTTAGGGTAATTTACTAAATTGCCGACAGACATTACAGCACCATGCTCATAAAGTTAATGAATATTAATTAACAATTTCCCGGACCACAGAGGAGATCCCGCTGCATCCAATCAACTAACGCTTTTCTCTCCTGTCCTCCCCCTTTCACCCCCCTGGCCTAATGGGTCAGGTGGGGCATCACATCATCGGTAGCTGGACCGTCTCCAGGGGAACGAGGCAGGGGTAATTGCATGACTCGTTTTGATGACATGCTTTTTATGCAAATGAAGGAGGGAGTGCAGGGACATGGCTGGGGGGGATGGAACAGAGCCATCCAATCAGCTGCTTCGAGGGGCTAAGCACAATTAAAGACTGATTCAGATAATGAGCTCTTATCATCATGATGGGGCCGTTTGCATCATTATAGACACATTCTGTTATTAAAATTATTGTTATAAGTTTTATTATTATTATTTTTATGGTGGTAATCAGAAACATCATCATTATATTTATGATTATTGTTATTGTTGTAGGGTTATTGATGGTTTATATAAAGCTCTGTGTGCAGCAGAATTTGCACTAGATTGGTTATGCTGCTATATTTTTTACCCTCTAACTCTCTCATTCCGTCTCGCACGCGCAGATTTGTTCAGTCATTCAGTTACAGTAGCGCTGGGTGCCAGCAGTAACACCACTGTGTTAGCTGCCAACCACAATTACTGTTCCATTCTGCCAGCTGCCAAGAGCTCCGCAGATACAGAGCAGTTAACCCGCACCGATACACACACACATACACTTGTACGCGGTCGTACATGGATCTGTGAAAATACCAATAGCAAGTACTCAGCTGTGCATACTATTTAAAAAGAACAGCCATGTGCGCATTTTAACACAAATACACGCAATGATCACACACACACTTAAGGCATAAACATTTATATAAAGAGATATATACATCCAAAATAATATATTGCACATTATGGACAGTCTAAAATAAAATTAAAAGCAGACTGAGTTCTTGTAAGTGGAAAAACATATTCAAGATCATATATAAAAATAGAAATGAAGAAAGCAGTGCACTAATATAGCACAGCACATTCTCAGACATACTCTAAATTGTGTTAGGTTATGACCACTATAGAAAGCATGCTGGGTGTTTCTACAGTGCTAGTATAGAAGAACAGCATAGTACAGACTGACAGAAAGATATGGATGGATGGATGGATGGATGGATGGATGGATGGATGGATGGATAGATGGATGGATGGATGGTACTACAGATACTAAAAAATAGATAATACACAAGAACGATGAATAGAAAGACAGAAAGATGGATAGATAGATAGATAGATAGATAGATAAAAAGAATGAAAGAACTATAGATACTGCAGAATGAGCAAGCGAGATAGATAGACAGACAGACAGACAGACAGACAGACAGACAGATAGATAGATAGATAGATAGATAGATAGATAGATAGATAGATAGATAGATAGATAGATAGATAGATAGATAGATAGAGTGATACTTAGAACTGTAGATAGAATGAGATGAAATGATATTAAGAATGACACACAGAATAGAGAGACGAATAGATAGATCACCTTCATGTGAGTGTGGGAACCAGATCTGTGACGGGGCTGTAGAGTGAGGTCCAGAGCGATAGGACGGAGAAGAGGGGGATGATGGGGGTCCGCTGGAGTGGGAGGGGGGAGATCCCAGACTGCTGGCCAGAAACGTTCCCATGAAGGAGGCAGAGGAGTTCCCTATCAGTCCACTGCCTGCAGGACAAAATTAAAAAATGGTTAAAAATCAGGCCAATCCTCAAAATGACAGTATTATTGAATTTAATTATTGAAAATGATAGAGTGGACCTCCACAATTACAGTGCAGCCATTATAAAGAGACACTACATGAAGATTTGATAAATGTACCAAATTCTAACATCCAGCCTAAAAAAATCATTCTAACTAAATTAGACAGAAATAGAGTGCAAATGTGGGGAAAGACTAAACGAATTATAAAGAATAAAAGTTAATGAGAGATACAGACAGAGATACAGAAAGACAGAAAGTGGGGTCATGAGACGTTAAAAAGAAAGAGAGAGAGAGTTTTGGAACAAGCACGCAGTCTACTCTAAAACATTGTTCATTAATGAAGTCCCTGTGATCTCTCTGCTTCAACCCTCTTTCTGTCTCTTTCTCTCAGACACACACACACACACACACACAATTTCCGTAATATACTCTCATCCAAATAATGATTACCACATGAAATCCAAAGGTGTGCTTCTGTCTGACAAGCCAGCAAGGACAAAATAATGCTAAATACTAATAACAAACTGCAACAAACCACAGTTAGCACAGAAAACAACAGACTCTTAAAATGGACTTGATCTGAGTCCTGAAGCAAAACCATGTTGAGAACCACTGACCTACATCACCCAAAACACAGATGCAAACAAAAGAGAGAGCCAAAAAGAGGGTGATGGAATGATAATGAGGAAACCCTGGATCGAAGAGCATCAAAAAGATACAACTTTATTCATCCCTGAAGAAAAATGTGCAAGACTTTATACATTCAAGCCAACAAGGGTTAAATTAAATCCATTTAACCCTTGCACAATACATGCATGCACAATACATACAAACCAAACAGATGCTCATATTTCCACTCACATCTTTTGTTTTTCTCAACAGCGAAAGAAACTAAGCGAATTTGCAATGCTCCAATAAGCTTGATTAACCTATATGCTACAGAGGCATGGCTTTAATAAAGTTGAAACATAATCTAATTTAAAGATAAGGCAGCTCACCGGAGACGATTCGCTCTTGGTCCCATACAACATATAGAATCATCAAATCAGCCTATTAAACATGGAGCTTAATAGAATGATTTGCTCTTAAAATGATGTCTGCACAACATTTACAAGATTAACAACACTGAATTATGAGCAGATGAAAAAAAAAACACCACACGTGATGTTAGTTTCAGTTCATACCGCTGTGGTTTCCTGTGTGTCTCCCCTGACAAAGACCCTGCCCTTGTGTCCTCTAAAACACCACCAATTAAACAGCGAGGTGAAGGCAAGTGTGGTTTCATTTCCTAAACTGATAAAAGTTAATTAACGTGGGTGAGAGGGATGAGGTTAAGGAAGACGTTTATGGGTGTGAAATTACTAAATGACTGCTCTCACAAGATAAACAGAGCACCAGGCCACAGCTCAAGCCCCAGGCAGAAACAACAGCAAGCAGGGGGGAAAAAGTCAAGAAAGCAGGAAAAGACCAGTGGAATTACAGGTCTGGAAAGACGTTAGACCGCTGGTGCCAGGGTGGATGCTGGGATCACAGCCGTCAAGACACTTTGTCTCCTCTCACCCACTCTCTCGCCTCAGGATGAAAGCTGGCTTTTTGTGCTGGTCTAGGAACGGTTTCCCGCTACATGAAACGGTATAATCGAAGCTACAGAATTCCCAGCACATTACAGTCATCTTCTCCTCCCAAATGTCCCTACTACCTTCCCACTGGCTTTTCTACCGAAATGAAAGGCCTGTGTTTTCCAAGAGAGCTGCAGTCACTATTCACCAATGCCTTATGGGTGTGGTCTCCTCAATTCTGACAAAATTCACCACAAGGTCTTTTCCAGTCGACAGTTAGGCAAAAATATAAGACTGTGTTAAAATGTGTTTTTGTTTTAGTCATAGTCTTTAATTTATTCAATATTTCATCATATCACATTTATTAATTAGAGTCAATTTCACTCTGACTAAAACGGCATCTAATTTTAGAAAAAAAATTCAACAAAATTTTGTTGACTAGAGAATTGAATGTTTAAACAATTTATATTCATTTAAACTAGAATAAACTAGAATTTAAAAAAATCTTGTTTTCACCTCATATCTTCACAAACTGTATATTTCAATTAAAATTGATGCATATTTTTAATTTCAATGAAATTTAAAAAGAAAAAAAATTTACAGTAAATTTGTTGACAAGATTAACGTTTAAAAAATGAATAAATCATTTAGTTGATGAGAAAATGTAATATTTATACAATTTACATATACATTTCTAAAAAATAATAAAAAACTGAACTAGAACGAAAACTGTATATTTTAATTAAAATCTAATTTTTTTTTATCCCAACAAACAAACATTGCCTAAACTAAAACTTGACTAAGTTTGTTGACAAGATTAACCCTGCATTTTATAAATACAAAAATAAATACATTGACAAGTAAATTAAACTAAATATTTAAACATTTTACATTAAACTAGACTTTAGACTTTTCACCTCATATTTAATGCATATTTGAATGAAAATTTATATAAATTTATTTAAATCTTGATGAAAAAACATAAATTCTTAGTAAATAGGTCAAGATTAACACTGTATTTAATGGAAAACACTGAAAAACCACAGCAGCCGCTCATTCTGCCCTCCTAGAGACTTGGAAAAGCTAAATATTAGATCTATGATTAATTCAATGAAAATGAATGAAAGCAGAAAAAAGGGAAACCTGATCCACCGTGGCCTGGTTTAAGACCATACGTGAACCTGCATGATTCAACTCTGCCGGCCGGCATGGATAGCCTGGCAGTCTCTGCCTCAGACAGCACACTCACAGATTTCCGACACCGATGGATACTGAACACAAAACTATAAGCACTCATGAGACTCATAGCAACACAAGGTCGGTGCACACAGGTTCATCCTGTAGGGAAACAAAACCGTGTTTACAAGGCACCAGGTTAATATTATGAGCTTGAGAGGATGAACTAATCACTGGATTCTCATCTAAATGGCACAGAGACAAAAGCGAACTGTATGCAGAGTGGACCAGACTTTACACCATAAGTCAAAAGTCTGGTTTGCACTACCCCCACTGTACTGAACAGCATATAAAGCCCTCGCTCCTCCTCTCATCTACGCCCTTCGCCAACTTCCCTTTAATAAAACGTTTCCTCTTGTTTGCTTTGCTTTATTGACTTTTTCCTCTCTTTTTTCCTCTGTCTCGAGCATCTACTAACTTCCCCCCTCCTTCCACCATCTCTAATAAACCAAACTGCGGAAATAAAAAAGTTGTTGATACATGAACAGAGGGATTGGAAGATAGGAATGGATGGCGGGGAGGTCTGAAAAGAAACATAGTTGCCAAAAAAAAGTCCAAACGACTTGTGTGGGGCGGCGCACTGAACATGGGGAACCCCATTCGCTGTGAAAAAACAGCAGCAAAGTCATTGCAGCAGGAATACAGTGAGCTATAAAGGATGATGCTGTCTTGTCAGGCAGATCCCCAATGGGAATGTGTGTTTATTTACGTCCGTTGTGTGAAACACCGCTGAATGAGAGAGAGTGACTCTTGTGTGAGCACTTAAGGAAATCAGGTCATGTGCATACTAATCGCCTGATTCCAGGCTCAGAGCGACATTAATCCAATTAAGGAATTAAAAGGAATAATCCTGAAGAGTGGGAGTCCCAAGTGTGTCTGCCACACACAAACACACACTCACGTAACCGCCAATTGCACAAGTGCATGTTCAGCCTTGTCATCAAATGAGAGTCCCCGAGCACTGCCCTTCAGTGGACAAGACTTGTGTGAGAGACCAACAGAGAGAGAGACAGAGAGCATGATGGGGAAAAAAAGTCAAGTCAGAGGTTTGGATTATGTGTTACTTGTTTAAATCAGAGATCCAAATGAAGTGCAATCCATCAGCAGACACAACAGTTCGAGGTTTTAATGGCTCTGTGTGTATACATTACAACAGCTGTCTCTCTCTCTCTCTCTGTGAGTCTCACTCTCTTCACAGGAGGATGTTTATGTCTACTGGTGCTGAGTACTCAGTTGAACATACAGAGATAACACAAGTGCTGCTCCAACTGCAGTGGAAAAAAGAATAGAGATCTTCCTATGTAAAATTCCCTAATTTTATATTGTTAAATTAAAACAATAAACAAGCACACACATATATAAATTAAACAGTTTATGTAAAATAAAAAATTAAATATAATAAATAAATAGATGTTTTGTATTTAAAATTTTACTGTAATAAAAATGAATAAATAAATATATAAACAAATAATTCATAAAATGCAATATAAAAAGCTAAATATTACTTAAAACATATATATTACAAATTTATAATTACTATTTTTTATTTAGTAATATATTTCTGCATACATGCATACATACATATTTGAAATAAATGTGTTTATACATTTTATATTTTCCTGTAATAAATAAATGAATAAACAAACAAATAAATAAATACATTTATAATGTATAAAAACTACATATTTTTATTGTATATAATGAATTTTTGTAATATGTTCATGCATACACACATAACAATATAAAATATAACAGTTTTAGATAGTTGAGGCAAAATAAGTTGGTATACATTCATTTTAATTATTGTCAATAGATTTGAAAATATTACTGGCACTAATAAACAGAATGGGAAAAAATTTGAAATACCTGATTCTGATTGGTCAGTCTGCTGTCATTTATTTTATATAAATACTGCTAAACTACATAATTTACAGCACTCAGTTTCCAATGTAGCTGTGCCAGTTTAATGTCTCTTGTATCACTCTGTATCCTCTTTCTCACATCATAAAACAATTTAACTCATTCTCATCAATATTGTATGCCCATTATTTTAATCAGTAAGTAGCTGGGCAATAAACGGGATGATATATGGTCAGCCAGTCAATATTGCAAAATAATCTCAGATAGGATGAACAGGATCCCGGCACATATGGTACATGAATCCCGTACTTAATTTAAGAACAACAGATATCTCTGCAGAGATAACTAGGTAAGCATGCAAATGTGAGTGACCAAGCAAGCAATAAAGCAACCTCCACAAAATCACAAATACAAAAGTCCAACTGTAAATATCATACACACATACACATTGTAGCTACATCAGTGTGAGAGCTGGAATATGTCATAGATGACAGAGCTAGTGGAGGATGGGCATGAGAGACTTCATATTAAGGGTTTTGTCAGGGGAGTGGTTACCGCATATGTGTGTGTGAAATGGGGGAGTGTGAGACTGTTTACACAGCTGGGTTCCACGCTCTCACACAAACCCACATCTCGCTGTCCCCCAAAATATGTGCCACTCCAGAAAACCCCAATATTTTCTCTCTTCACAGTCATAATAAATCGCCTTTGGGAGGGAGGAAGGGCAGGGTCTGCAGAAACAGCACACTTCTCTCACTGCCTGTTTGTTTTGCGTCTCTATACCGTGACTCAGTCAGTTTGGGATCGTGCCGTACGAGAGGATATTTTTGAAGTCGTTTGGTTTTGGCCCGATCGCTTGTGTGAATGAGTCTAAACTGACAAGGGAGTATTTAGAGTAATCCACATGTAAAAGTAGCATTAGTCATTAATCATTTCTGTTCCTAAACACAAAAATGTCAGAGACAGGAAGGATTTAAATGAACATGACACTGAATATATAACCCTGCTCTCACTGGAGGCCTATCCCCAGGTTGCGCTCTAAAATTACACTCGTAGGGATGTTGCTGGAAGAAATATAATAATTTAATAGTTTTGCATGATGAACGGACTGAAATTTAAGTCACTGATAATCTTCCCCTCCAGTAAACTGGTAACTGCTGCGACCAGATCACTGAGTTAATAAGTTTAACTCAAGAATCAGATTCAAGAATCTGAGTCAACTGGAACAAATGATTCATTCGGATCATCGGTTCTCTCATGAACTTGCCAAGGAAAGCTAGGGCAGAGGTTTCAGTGATTATAAAGTCAGTTTCTCACAAATGATTTATTAAATTAAATGTATTTTGTGTTAAATAAAATAAAATAATAAAAAGAACAAGATTAAGATCATACAACAATATAGAGGAGCAGATCCCTCAGGGATAACTAGTTTCATCCGAGCAGGGCTTTAGAGAAATCCACTTAATCACATCACAACTCCACATCGTACTCTATGACAGGAAGCAAGAATCAGGGTCAGCTTACACCTACAATCTGCTGCACATTTCTCCTTTAAAAAAAAAAAATTCTTGGCGTCAACACCAAAACAGGCAGGAAATAAAAAGCGGACCGATTAACAGCTCACATTGCGAAGAACATGCTCCATTTTTCCAAGAACCACTAGAGATGGGCTGCTGTTTTGGAATTTCCTCCCTGATGATGTAATTTGTGAATATTTTGCCAAAAAGGCAGCTTTGCTATTTTTTAGCATTTACATTTGCCATCTGTGGTATTCACTGGTCGTGAATTAAGTTATAACTCAGAGGAAGCATCTTCTCCTGGGAATGAGTGGGTGTGTGCAACTCTGCCTCTGTGTATTTTAAAACAGGAGGTCAGACTGGAAGTGAGTTAATTCCCAGAGGATTGGGACATGCCACACCCCAGAACCGCCACAAAGTTTTGGCAGCAAGCAGTCGCAGAATCTCAATGGTGTGTGTGTGTCTGTGTGTCACATGTGGGTCGTCCTATGGCAGGATCATTAAACATAGCTATGCAGCTTCTCAGGATGAGATACGTCAAACCACACTAAATAACTCACACAGAGGCATGAAATAATATGTCGTAGAAAAGGAAAGGCGATTTGAGAAAAAGACAAATAGGAAAAGGGGGAATTTTAAACCAGCAACAATGAAAGAAAGGAGTAGACAGAAAGCGTACAACACACAGTAGAAAACCAAAGGCCTAAAGATCTATAGCTGAAGTCCGACAGCCAGGTCTGCGGGTCGGAGTGTTTGTATAGGCACAGACAGCACAGCTGGCGGGAACAACGGAGCATCGTTTGCTGGACAGTAAAAATGCATCGTGCATATAAAGAAACAGAACTGCACACCACCCAAAGAGAAAAAGAAAACAATGACGGATAGTCTAGAAGCAACACCATGAAGTGAATGAGTAATGCAAATGTAAAAAATTTAAATAAAATAAACAACATTTGTTTTCTGGTAAGATAAAAGCTTAGCCCTGTTACACACACTATGCAAGTATGTGAAAACACTCCTAGCTATGCAAGCTCTATTTCATACTCAAATTTGACCTGAAATGTGTCAAAATACAATTCATAATGCTAAACAAGTACATGTTGCGTTCTCAAGTTGGCACAAGAGGCACTATAGTGGCACTTCTCTGGTCAAATTTCTCAAGTCAAGTAGTTATATAATGATGCACTAAAATCTCAGCAACATAAAAATACTTGGCAGAAACTATTTATTTACTTATTTTTTATTTCAGACAAATATTTTCGGTTGCCAACATTTTGTTGTCTAAGCAGTTTTGGAGTGCCAAATCATTGACCGAAACATTGACGTTACGTTAGCATTTTTGGTGTTTTGACTGTTTCAGCATTTTGTTTCACATACATGAAAAAAAAAATGGTGCTAGAATAGCAATATGTAGCAACATTTATTTGGCTGAAATATTAAGAAGTGGCTTGCTGCTAAAGAACTTTACTGCGACTGGTTTAATTTATCACCTGAGAACGCGACAAATCGAACAGTAATCACAGTTCAATCGTCGAATTACCCAAATGTGATCACCGAAAAGAACTTTACGTTTAGGTTTTTTGGTCAAATGAAAATGTTTAAATTTGGCTTTTTCATAAAAAAAAAAATTAATTAATTAAAAAAGACTGTTAAACTAACGACAAGCTGAGATTATTGGAGCATGTTTTTACAAGAAAATAATTTCTATATCAAAATGTCATGTTTAAATCAATGTGTAACTAGTAATTTCTTTTTCACAATTATTTGTGAAATTTACTAGCAGTTCTGAGTGGAAATTGTTTCAAAGTAAATCCTACACCAACAGTGTGACCTTCCAATGTCTTAAAGCACAATGCATTTTCAGAATTGCCACAAGAGGCACTATAGCAAGAATTAGCATAAAAGGTCTTCTATGGCAAGTTTTCTCTTTCAGGTCAGCTATTACATGGTGGAGCAGTTTAACTGTAAACATGTTACATATAGCTAGCTACCAGATGAATAACCCATCCAAGGTTTATGCCACAGACATCTGAAGGTAACTCTATCGCCCTTGAGTACTAGCCTAAGATTATTTTAAGAGAGACGGTTACAGTGCTTGGCAAGAACAGTTCAGACCTGGCAAGAAACTCAATCTTATTTTCTGATGAAAACCACAAGGACAAAACATTAATAAGCCAGTATGGCCACAAAACACTGGTGAAATTGAAAGGCTGTTTTTTAAAAATTAGTACGTGCTATTCATCACCTCCAGATGTTGGATTCAGACTACATATAATTTTGGTCTGGAAAACCAGGAGGACGTGTCCAACTGCATTTTCAGATATGACAAATAGCTGTTACGTCTCCATTGCGGATCAATTAAAAGCATTCACACAAGCCAGCACTCACACAGGGTATCACTTTAAATCAGTGACAGGTTTTCAGCCCCCTTATTAAGAACCCAGTCAATTCAAACAGTAGCTGTCAATCAAAAATCACACCCAGACTACAGTAAGTACACATCCTGAGAGTGTGTATGTGTGGAAGCGTACATGTGAGACTCAGAGATGAGAGTCAAACAGAGCAGACGAAACAATAGCGGTGATGAGCAGACGTACACACACTCCAGGACACAACACACACCCCGCTGGCACTGCCGTCCTTCCATTTCCATGTATGAATGTTTGAATCAGCCCCCCTGGGTGTGAAAAAAACCCTTTATGATCAGCAGGTCTCTAAAATCACTCCACCTTCAGAACAAAACAGAGAGAGAGAGTGCAAAAGGGGATAAACACAGCAGTACAAGGTCAAACATTAAACCTATTCACACACATAAAAATCACACACACAGTGCTTTACAACACAAACACGGCAGTCTGGGTCAACTCGGGGTTCGCAGATAGGACACCAGCCTCACACACAGACAGAGCTTTGTCCAAAAATGAGTTTGCACAAACAGAAATAAATGTTTTCACTCCTAACCATAGTATCACAGGAACACTGGGTCAGGAGGGGCAAAGTCATCTTTTCTGCTATATTCATGCTAATCTACCTTTGCTTAAATGACCACCATATGTAGCGTTTTACGTTTGCAAGCGTGCTGGTGTATGCATCAGGTTTCTAAAGTAGTATAATGAGTGAGATTCATCAACTATCAGATACGTGGTCTGGTTCAGAGTAATAAAAATAAAAAAGGTAACTCTAAGATGAAGTTTAAAATATAAAATAAAATCACTTTTGCAATTGCAAGATTATTGCATGTAAGATTATAAAGTCACAATTGCATGAAATAATGCCGAAAATGTTAGATATAAAGTCACATAGTGTGATATAAATTTGCAAATATGAGAAACAAAGTTGCAATTATGCAATGTAATATGATGTATAAAGTGCAATATTACATGTAAAGAGAACAAAGTTGCAATTACAAAAGTCACATTGTGTGATATAAAGTTGCAAATATGAGAAACCAAGTTGCAGTTATGTGAGTCACACTGTGCGATATAAAGGTAATTTAATGATTGTGAAATGTAAATATTTGTAGTTCTTTTTATTCTTAGGCAGAAACAGGCTTCCAGGCTTATCACTTACATTCACAGGTTGGGACAAAAAAAAAAATCATGCCAGGCTTTTCAGCTGGAACATTTTCTTCTTATTTCTCTCCTAATACTTCATGTTTTTCTACTGTTTCGTTGCTCTTTCTTTCTCCGACACATCAATTTCATCCTCAGTAGCCATATTATCTATATGGATTTCAAACTGGCCAGATCACAGGTCCACTCACCTGTCACCCTCCCTCCACACCACCCTGGACTTTAATGAGGAAAACCTGCCCTCATTCCCCTGGGATCAGCATCTTTCTGTCACCATCACTTCATAGTGTTATCTTAGCAAACATGAGCTATGTTGAATTGTCATTTTTCGTGCTCTCTACCTCATTAAATTTCTCTTCCTCCCTTTGCCGCTTCCTGCGGCTCCTCTCCTGCTAAAGATTCTGGACTAGTGGCTAGCGCTCTACGCTCCAGCGCTTACGGTAAACTCACACACGCTCTCGCACCCTCTCAGACATATGGATGCTGTCAGCCCACCTCGGCTAGGCTAATTACATGCAACAAGCAAAGCCACCATTTGTTCCAAACAGGGAACGATTCAATTGTCTGCTACAAGCATTTGTTTTCATGCTAATCGGCCTGTTGTCAAAAGAGCACTTTGGCTCAGGGGCCGAATATCATTCCATGTCCCCCCGATCCACCCTCTGTTCAATCCTGAGTGTCGGCAAGGGAGAGGAGGCAAGGACTTATCCAGGGAATATCAGATGGAGCTCTCAGTATTAACTAATGACAGGACGGCATCCAAAACCTGGGGCTCAGCAAGAGACGCTTCCCAACCCGAGGGGCGAGCGCGGAGCAACCGGGCATAGTGCATGGAATTAATATGGAGTCAAGCTCTTCTGCCCTCTGGATCAACCGGCATGCCGAGCTGGAGGCAGAGGCCGAAGCTTAATAGATCTCGGTGGGCTACTGGACGGACCTAACAGATTCTGGACGGATGACTGAATGATGGTTTGTGTGTTTTCTAACTAGAAAAGACCCGTTAACAACCGTGCTATGGCACTCCCAGTATGGGATTCCTGATGTAAAGACCAGCAAGTTCCTCTTTCGTTCTCTTCCCAGTATTCTTCTCTCTTGTTTTGACTCGAGTTCTTCTTTTCCATTGGCACTGTATGGAGAAAATCATATACCCTTTCCCACTGGGCTCATGCAGTTGCACTGATATGGAAAATTATTTCAGAGGCAGCATGAACCGTAAACGCTATTTTGTTTTCTTTCTTTTTTTTCTCTGCTTCTCTCTCTCTCTCTCACACACACACACACACACACCCCTCATTTTCCTCCCCCTCTTTCGGACTCTTTCTCTGTTTCTTTCATTCTCGGTAGGGAGGATATATTCCAAGGCCTTGAGAGCGCACTCAGTGAGGGTGATTTGGCTGCTCTGTCCATTCCACAAAGAGCGAAAGGTGAGAAATCCATTTAGCATGTACAATACCCTCCACACACACCTGAATCACACCAGGTGCATGCTTTCAAATCGACCGGCTCGGCTAACACTCCTCCATTCAGTCCATTCACAGAGGCAAAGTCAGACTTGCTGCGCCTCTCTTTTCTGGATTATGTTTTGTATCATCCACACCACTGGTGGAGAATTTGACCCACTGTAAGCAGAGATTCTTTGCCAGGTCAGAGCCGTCTCCCGTGGGCAGCGGGTTTCTGTGAGCTGAGTCTGGGGGAAGAAAGCCACTCTATTTCATGGGTGGAAATTCACAAGGCATCCAGCGAGACTGGAAAACAGGCCCAGTGTGAGACTGATTCCTGTAATAGATGACTAATACATTG